>NC_143261.1:51919640-52219640 GCF_984573655.1 Nuphar pumila
TAAAAGTAATGATCAAGGAACAAAATAACAAAAAGGCAATGCATTTTCAAGAAATGGTGAAGTCGTGGGTGTTCTTCCTCACCTTCTTGCTGGAAAATGATGGAGGAGACTCTTCCTAAGCTCACAGTGTAGAGGATAGTCTCACGAAAATCTTGGTACCCTCCACTACACCACAACCCACAGAAGAGAGGAACTCGGTTTCTAATGGAGGCCACTGGTTGGTTGGGAGGAAGAGAGGGAATGAGGGAGAGGGGAGAGAGAGAGAGGCCAAAAATGGCTAGTGATTTTCCTCTCTTCTCCTTTCTCAAAATACTTATAATCTAGGGTTTGAGAAATGGGTGACTGAGATTAAAAAGGGGTGGTGGACGGTTCACTCATGTTCACGCCCTTTTAGGGTTTGAATCTTAAAATTCATTTAAAAAATGCCACCATCCTCCCCTTTTGGGCGGTTTTTAGGGCTTTCAAATCACCTTTTTTTTAAATGGGTGTGGTCATTTCAAAATGGCGTGGGCTGCACTCTAGAGTGCGCCCATGCCCTAGGCTGACGTTGGCATTATGCCAACTTTTCCAAAAATTCCAAAAACCACCTTTTTAACTTTGAAATTTTTTATTTTGGCTCATTTAAAAAAAAAACTTTTTTTTTTTGAATTGTGCTTTGATCTTTGGAAATATTTCTTCTAATTTTTGATAAAACCTAAAAATTTTCATAAACCACATTTGAAATACAATTTTATAATAGAATGGGTTTAAGCCCCTATTTAAACATCTTGATGGTTCGATTCTAATGAATATATATATATATATATATATATATATATATATATATATATATATATATATATATATATATATATATATATATATATATATATATATATATTGAGATTCCACCATATATTAAATAATTTTCTCAGAAAATTTGCGGGTCTTACATTAACGGCTTGTTTCAGGGAGGATCCTCAGCAGGCTTATCGAGACCTCTTCAATTTTTTGCTACAAAGGCAAGGGCTGAGAATTTAACCTCCCCTTGGTAGCCGTTATCCGGCACTAACTGTCACATTAGATTCCCAAACATGCGAGAAATCCAATGTGGAAAGGGCCCACCATAATTCAGGTGGTGCATATCACAATGCCCACTTGAAAAGTGGGTCATTGGCTTTCAAGTGAGACTCATTTGGCCACACTGGATCTGTATCAGGATCCATCACCATCGGGCTCTCAAGCCCCCTTGGCACTAATTTAGTCAGTACAAGGGGGTGTTTCTGGATCTAACTGAACAACTTTGACGCACGGGTGGATGTAGTGTACAATAATCTATATGTGGATTTGATATTTGATGTTGTAGGACCAGAACTAGGTTCTGCTATGGGTCCTAGTGATGTACCCACTGGGGTAGAAGAAGAAGCATCAAACGATGTAGCTACTAGATTTTATGATTTACTTAGAGATGCTGATGAGCTACTTTGGAATGGTTGTGGGAGTCACACTATCTTGTTTGCAGTTCTTCAACTAATGAATTTGAAGTCCATGTATAATTTGAGTCATTCATGTTTTGACCGTCTGTGCTCTATTGTGAAGAGTATGTTACCCAAAGATGAAAAATTGCCACAAAATTTCTATTGTGTGAAGGTTACGATCAACATTTTAGGTATGAGGTATCAAAAGATAGATGTTTGTCCAAATCATTGCATGTTATATTTCAAAGATTAAGAAAATAGCATATCATGTCCGTCATGTGAGCATCATTGGTTCAAGTCAAAGACAAGAGGTAATGGTAGCATGAGGTCAAAAGAAGTGTCATACAAGTCGCTTCACTACTTTTCCTCTCACCCCTAGATTGCAACGATTGTATATGTCTTCGAGGACAGCTACACACATGAGATGGCATGCAAATAAAGTTTGACATGATGAAGATAAGATCACGCATCATGTTGACGCGGAAGCTTGAAAGCACTTTGATCATACTCATCAGACCTTCGCAATGAAAGCGAGAAATGTTAGGCTCAGTTTATGTACAGATGAATTTAATTCATTTGGGGGTAAAGCAACTTCATACTCGTGTTGGCTAGTATTTGTAACCCCATACAACCTTCCTCCAAGCTTGTGTATGAAGCGTCCAAATCTTTTGTCTCCATTGATCCATGACCCGATGTCTCTGGGTTGAAATCTTGATGTATATTTAAGGTCATTGATTGATGAACTGAAAATACTGTGGGATGACGGTGTTCTCATGTACGATGCCCAAAAAAAACAAAACTTTAATATGAAGGTTGTTGTTCTATGGACAATCAGTGACTTCTCTGCATATAATATGTTATCTGGTTGGAGCACACATGGGAGGTTGGCATGTTTGTACTACATGGAGGATACAAAATCTTTTAGATTGATGCATGGAAGGAAGTCGTGCTGGTTTGATTGTTACCGTTTATTTCTACCCAGCAACCATCCGTTCTGACGACAAAAGAATGTGTTTAAAGCAGGCACAACTGAAATAGAAGGTCCACCTACATGGTTGTCTGACATAGAGATTTTAAGACGATTGTGATACTTTTCATATGGACTGACAGATGCCCGTAGTCTGACGCCCTTTCTTGGATTTGGGAAGGATCACAATTGGACAAAGAAATCTATACTTTGAAAACTGCCATATTGGTCGACCTTATTAATACGACATAATTTGGATGTGATGCACGTGGAGAAAAATGTGTTTGATAATGTGTTTAATACGGTAATGAATGTCAAAGGAAAAATGAAGGATAAACCGAAGGCTCGTATGGATTTAAAGGTAATATGTAAAAGACCAGAATTGGAACTCAAAGAGTATAATGGCAAACTACTGAAACCAAAGGCAAGGTACGCACTTAGACCAGATCAAGTAAAGCAGGTATGCCAATGGTTGAGATAGTTGAGATTTTCAGATGGATACGTCTCTAACATTGCTCGGTCTGTGAAGATAGACGAGGGACAATTATATGGGTTGAAGAGCCATGATTGTCATGTTATCATGCAACGGTTGATTCTCCTAGCATTCCATGATATGTTAGACAAACCTATACGGGGGAGAGTTGAGTTGATTTTTTAGAACATTGTGTGCATCGAAAGTTGTAGTAACTGAGGCAGCCATAGAAGATATTTCCTCCAATATTTTTCGACGTTGTGAAACATGTGATCATACACTTGCCATATGAACTTAGGGTTGGTGGTCCTGTGCAATATCAGTGGATGTACCCATTTGAAAGGTATTTTTTTTATATTTTTCTCTTTAATGCTATTGGAAAATTATTATATTACAAGATGTATATTGTTGACAGATGCATATTTGACCTCAAAAAAAAAAGGTTCAGAATAAAGCAAAAGTGGAGGGTTCTATTTGTGAGTACACTTTAGAAGAGATTTCAAATTTCTCATCTATGTACTTTGAGCCTCACATTCCAACATGTTACACTTGCCCACCTCGTAATAATGATGGAGAACAATTTACTGTAGCTAACAAATTATCGATATTTCAACCACTTGGGCATGTCTTTGGTATTTGTCAGTCAAGACTCTTGGAAGATCGAGAGCAAGATGCAACGCAAATCTATATCCTTTTTAAATGCTCAACGATCGACCCCTACATCGAGTAACTATATATAATATGTTATACTAAGTTCTCTACGTACATGGTTCAGTAATATAATTATTTGTTAAGTGCAAACGATTTGATTTGGAGTTGCGAAGAGAACTTTTTCATCTCACTGATTCAGAATTACAAAAAGAACGTGAAAATAAGTTTGTGGCATGGTTGAAAGAGTTGGTAAGGATGATGACATGCATTCTTTCTATGTAAACAATAATATATTACTTAATTGGTCATGTTTACAATCATTGTTTATGCTTGTAAGTCTGCCATGGTGATGTTGATGACCAAGGAATATGTGATTTACAAAATTGTCTGACCAAAGTTATGCAATGTTACAACGAATACATCATAAATGGTTATCGATTCCATACAGAAGACTACGTTGTAAACAAGTCAATGATGAATAGTGGCGTGTGTGTCAAGGGTAACAGTTACGGTGAAAATGAACTTGACTACTATGGTGTTATTGAAGAAATAATGAAGTTGACTTACTCAGGCTTAAATAACAGGGTAACTTTATTCAAGTGTCATTGGTTTGATCTCACAACAACAAGAGTCGACAAAGCCGCAAGCATTGTAGAGGTGAATCATAAATCAAGGTTTGGAACATATGAACCATTCATATTAGCATCGCAAGCTCAACAAGTTTATTATACTTCATATCTGAATACAAAGAAGCCAGATAGAAATGAATGGTGGACGGTTTGCAAGGTGAAGCCTAAACTATACCCTGAGTATGATCAGTTACAGGAAGACAAGATTGTTGAAGAGGGTGATTACTATCAGTCAGATGATATGTATGACTTCTCTTATGGTTACGATGTCACACATGGTCTACATATCATATCCTCATTGTCGGATGGCACACGTATAGAAGAATGTGATCCAAATGATATACCAAGTGAATGGGCACCCAATGAAAAAGATGACGAAGCGGAGGAGAAAGAAGAAGAAGAATATGAAAGTCAAACAAGTGATGAAGAAGCATACTCAAGCTAATGAAATACATCTTGTAATACATACCACATCACTTTCTCATATGCTCTTATTTTTGTAGTTCGGAGCTCATGCTAGTTATGGTAGTAGTTAACAAGATATTTGAGTGTGTTTGTTGCAGGTACATGTTTGACATTGATGTGATATGAATGATTTGAATGTATTGGCATGTTTGATGTGACTGTATCCATACTTGCATGAAGTTATTTTCGATTTGATTATGTATCTATGAAATTGCATATCATATAACTGATCCAAATAACATTTTTATTTGTTAGAATATGGTTCGTGAAAGTAACAGTGGTCGAGCAACCAGTGGTCGAGGACCAAGTGGAGGTTGTGGGACATCATTAGGTAGATGTCTTTATGTTATATGTAAATATAGGCATTCATTATATTTTTGCTTATATGTTGATATAAAAATTGTTACTTGTTAATCGTCTTTATAGGATCTCAGCTCAGTGATAACTAGTCTCAGTCTTCATCTTCACGTAATGCTTCGATAGGTATATCATTTAAATAATTGTATACTTGATTAGTTTAAATATACATTGTGTGAATTTTTAACTCATTGTTCTGTAGGTGATATTTCACCTACACATGACCCACCTATATCAGCTACTCATACACATTACGAGACAAAGCCGGATGCAGGGTCTTCTCAGTCTGACACACGATGACTCATTCAAATAGTGTATGTCGATAGTCGACTATAAGTATTTCATTGTCACTTGTCCAATATTTATCTTATAAATAGTGTATATCGATAGTCGATTGTTAATGTGTATCAATTCATGTGCAGTGCGAGATTCAAGGCACAAGAAGTAATACGAAAAATTAGGAAGTCACTACTCCAGCAACTTTCAGGACAGGTCGCTCAATGAAAAGAGTACCCAAAGGCGGTGTTGGACAAATTATTGTCCAAATTATTGTCATCATTCATGGTATGCAATCGTTTATCATAACTAATGTGTTTCATATTTATTTTTTTGTTATAGTCATGTGTGTTTACTTTCTGAAAGTATTTGTAGGCTTCGCATCGCTTCGCGACTGCGAACGAGGAGAAGGATGCGAGGGTAGTGTGGCAGAAGGTGACTGTCAATCGATTTGTCGACATGCTACACAATATGAAGACTGCAACAATAAAAGCAGCTGGTGGGATAGATGATCCACTACAGTGGAAGGGCCATGGCCATTCTACTATCAAGAGGGAATGTGCGACAAGTGGGTGAGCAATGAATTTTGAAATCACTTAGCAGAGGCTGCACAAAACCGAGTAAAGATGCCCGATGTCCATCTACACATAGGTGGATCTAGGACTTTTGAGAGCCACCAAAAGAAAATGGTAATTCATCAATATATATTGTCAAATTTATAAGTATTTCTGCATACTTTTTAATTAATTTTTTTATCCTTTAACCTTGCAGAAAGCAGAAAAAGGAGGCATTGCGCCTTATAAGGATATGTTTGTTGAAACACATAAATGTAAGAGTACGGGAGAGTTTGTATCAGAGAAGACGAGAGTAACATCAGTATGTATTTATTGTATTAATAAACATTGTAATATACAAGTTACTATGAATTACATTATCATAAGCATTGTAATTCTTAATTATTAATTCATATTATAATCATTACTTTATAGGAGTCATACAAGCAGCAGATGGTAGAGCGATATGGCGATGACTCCACTCAGCATCCGTCTTTTGATCCTGCAGCATAGGTGGCTGCAACCGATGAACCCAAAAATGGATGTGTGTTCAGGTTTGAGAGTAACATGAAAACCACATCAGTCGTTGTCTCCTGCAGTCAGGGCTCTCAGAGTTCTCCCGCCAGCATCAACTCCCACTGTCGGATTGACCCTGCTATATCATGGGATGGTGTCTGTCAGCGTCTTGAGGAAAAAATGTGACTTTTTACATGAAGTCATTTTCAACCTTGTCCATAATGAGTTGTGCAACTTTTTTCGGGACAGGGAAACTTCGTTTGCATTCAACATGAGCTTCGGTGTCCGTCGGGTAAAAAGATTCATGTAATTTGTTTCATGTCGTTAGATTTTAAGCTAGTATATGCATGATTGAATACATATATGCATGATTGAATCACTATGAATTTTTTTTATACCTTTAGAACACATATATGCATGATTGAATCATTATGAAAGTTTTTTGACAACCTTAGAACACATATAAGCATGATTTCATCACTATGAAAGTTTTTTGACTGCCTTATAACACATATATGCATGATTGAATCACTATAAAAGTTTTTTGACAACCTTATAACACATATAAGCATGATTTCATCACTATGAAATTGTTTTACTGCCTTAGAACACATATATGCATGATTGAATCATTATGAAATTTTTTTACTGCCTTAGAACACATATATGAATGATTGGATCACTATGAAAGTTTTTTGACAACCTTAAAACACATATATGCATGATTGAATAACTATGAAAGTTTTTTTACTGCCTTAGAACACATATGAGCATGATTGAATCACTATGAAAGTTTTTTGACAACCTTAGAATACATATGAGCATGATATTAGCATATATAAAAGTTTTTAGACTGCCTTATAACACATATATGCATGATTAAATCAATATGAAAGTTTTTTGACAACCTTAGAATACATATATGCATGATTGAATCACTATGAGAGTTTTTTTATAACCTTAGAACACATATAAGCATGATCTCATCACTATGAAATTGTTTTACTGCCTTAGAACACATATATGCATGATTGAATCACTATGAAATTTTTTTACTGCCTTAGAACACATATATGCATGATTGAATCACTATGAAAGTTTTTTGGCAACCTTAAAATACATGTAAGCATGATTTCATCACTATGAAAGCTTTTTGACTGCCTTATAACACATATATGCATGATTGTGATACATAACACATTTATTTGACAACCTTAGAACACATATCTTCATGATTGAATCACTATGATTTTTTTTTTGTCAGTCTTAGAACACATCTGAATTCTGTTATTGTCCTTCACTTTATTGTTTGTCTATATGTCATTCAGTCATTTACTTTGATTGCATTAGATTTGATGAATTTCATATAATTTATTTCATTATATTTTGTTTATCAATACTAACATTTCGGTTCTCTTGTAGGATGCTGAAGATGATCAGCGTAGAGGAGCTGATGGAGGCATGGATGAAGGGGCGGATCGATACAATAAAGAGGATGATACCCCGAATCTTGACGAGGATTAGATTCATGTGTTTAATTTGTTTCACGTACTTGTAACTAATTAGAACTTGGCAAGGACTGTACTGGGTTGTTAAATTTATTTAACTTATAACTTGTGTTAAATTTGTTTCACCTGCTTTGTATATGTATTTTTTATGTGTACTTTGTTTTTTATACATAGGTTATATAAATTGTATAACGAGAATTTTTTATCGATATTCATATTTTAAAAAAATATATTTTTTTAAAAATTTGCGACAAATATTTTCTGTTGCTAATATCCGTCGCTAATTTAAATCAATCAATGTTTTGTGATGAAATTTAATTCATCGCTAATCTCTCGCTAAATTCACGATAGACATTAGCGACGGATAGGTATTCGTTATTAAATTTTAGTGGTAGAATACATTCTTTTGCAAAACCAAATCAGTCTTTATTTAGCGACAGACATGATCCATCTCTAAGTCATCGCTAATTAGCGACAGATAAATTCTGTCGCATTTTAGCGATCAGGATTATGCGATGGATGCTTTTCGTTACTCATCCATCGTTAAACATGTTAGCGACGGATGAGTGACAAAAAGCGTCAATCGCTAATACACAATTTTCTTGTAGTGTTTTCTGTTTATACATTTGAATTAGGCAACACAGTCCAGTGTATTAGCAGGTGTAAGCCGGAGATTGGTTTAGAGGCTTTCTGTATTCAACTGGGCAGCAAGCTGCAGCAAGCTAATGTAGCTTTGATACCACCAACTTTCAGCTCTGAGTTTCACCAGGTTAAATGCAAGTTTAGTACTCTTGAATTTGTATTAGCTTTGATACCACAGAATCTACGTTGGTTGCTTAACAATATCCATATCATTACTGACACATTTAATTTGTTGCACTGTGCAGTTTAGCAGTTATTTTTGGTGCTGGTCTTGTTACAAGTCTTTCTCCTTGCACGCTAAGTGTACTGCCATTGACTCTTGGCTACATTGGTATAGTTTGTTGGAATACCTTTCGTCCTTTCTTAAATTTCTCTCATGTTTTACTGCATCAGCAATTAAGAAGAGTTCCAAGTAACCTGAAAGGTAGGTTCTAAGTTATGAATTATCATGGACCTTGGGCTGACCAGGCAGAAATACTTCACGGTCAGACCCTTAGAGTCAAGAGTAACAGCTAATGGCATTCACTGCTAATAATAGTGGTTGTGGTGGTGGCATTGCGGTAGTAGGAATAATAAAGGAATTAATTTGCCCCTTTATAACAGGATCCAGTTATTGGTGGAAGCCTACTATTGACGTATACAACAGGCTATGTTGCTCCTCTATGTTGCTCCTCTCATCCTTTGCTGGTGCATTGCAGGTATGCACTTTCTTTGTTAGGAATTAGAAAAGATTATTGGGCATAACGGATTTGGATCAACCCATTGGGTGACCCAATTTGACACTATCAGTGGGCCACATAACAAGGAGTTAGACCATATTCAGGTTGTCTCCTATTATATAAGGGGTAGGCTGCCATGAAAATGATGAGAGATTCATATCTGTTAGCCTACCCAAATTTCGCATAAGGTTTACGTGGTATAGGGTCCTGCTCACCGTCGACCTAAGGCCTAAGCTCATCGTGGGCATCGATCGGCTGGAGAGAACGCCGAGCACTCGCATACCATGGTATCTTCAAGTATGCTTTCTATGTTTGTTTCAGCTCTGATACACCTACATTGGGTTATGGGCCCATGATGCATTTTTGTTGGGCGTGTGGGTGCATCAGGAGCATTCAGTTTATGCTCACCGATGTCGGCATATCCATCCTCACCCTGCCATCACATTCCCGTTCCGCCGATAATAGCGCTGGCAGGTAGCACAATGGGGGCACAGCTTGTAAGTGCCCGTTCTGCGAGCAAACAACATTCAGGTTTTGGTCGCCGGCATCATTGTACTGCTCCCCTATTACTATTCCTTTTTCGAACAGCAGGGGCCATCCAGTGGTGGCCCGATCCAAACCCGTTTTTTGGTTGGATCGGGTCTGTCAGTTCCTTGGGTCGGTCCTAACCCAAGACCAGACCCATCAGAGATTCAGGCCTGGGTCTGATCCGATGGGTCTGGACCAAAGGTACTGACCCGGATCCATTTCAGGATCGAGTCTGACCCAAATCCAATTTAGGATTGGGTCCAAACCCAGGTCTTGTTCGGACCGGGTCTGACCCAGGTCTTGGTTGGATTTGGATTCATTTGGGGTTTGGGTCGGTGAACGAATCCGACCCGGTTGGATCAGAACCGAACCAATTTGGTTCTAGGTCTGGTCTGATCCGGTTGAACCAGGTTAAGATCCAAAACTATTTGGATCAGGTTATGATTCAGACCCATCAGGTATTCAGGTCTGAATCTAATCCAGAAGACTCAGATCCAATTTTACTATAAGAAAAATGTGTATTAGCGACGAACGCTATCCGTCGCTAATCCATCGCAAACTTCGTCGCTAACGTGTTTAGCAACGGATTATCGACAGATACCGTCCATCGCAAAATCCTAGTCGCTAAATTGCGACAGACTTTATTTGTCGTCAATCCGCCGCTACTTAGCGACGGATTAAAGGGCGTCGCAAAACATTACCTGGTTGAAATTGGTGACGGCTTAGCGACGGATATAATCTGTCGCTAATTTGTCACAATTTTTTTTTAAAAAAAAAGAGCCTCGAGGCGTGCGCCTCATACGCCTTGAGGCACACGCCTCGAGGCGAGGCGAGGCGAGGCGCGCCTCAAGCCGAGGAGCACATAATCCTTTTTACAACTTGAAAAGTTTGACTGAAACAATCAGCTTTAAGATAAGTCAAGCTCAAGAGAATCTTGAACCAAAGGTCAATGGATCTATACAAGTTCCACGGTTACTAAGTTATAAAACATATACTCAACCATTTGTATGAATGTCTAAATGCTAGAAATAGCAACAAATAGTAACAATCAAAATTAACCTGAGCTTTCTCATGACAGTAAGCTCATCCCCACTGCATTTGATGAATAAAGGTAAAACCCCAATACAATTGTTTAACAAACCAAATATGAACTGAGAGGCACTTAAAGGGCCAATTTACTTCCTTACCGAGAATCAATGTCAAGTTATAGATCGGACCAAAGTGGTAAATGTGAAAAACCAAAAGAAAGCTAATCGTATGATTTTTCCAGGAAACCTTTTATGTTTGACATTTAGTCACAAAAGGCAAACCTCAACCTACATAGGGTGATCAGCCTCTGCTCATTCTTGTGGTAAGCCAATACATGTTAAATGAGCCGAGATCGAGCTGGTTTTATACAATTTTAATTGAACATAATAGAAATTGGACTCTCAACCTACTGAACCAAACCCAAACTAGCTTATTTGCAAAATAAACACATTGTTTCAAAGCTGTAACTAATAGGATTTGATCTCTAATGCTACTGCTTGCAAGCCAAACAGTTCAACTTGGAAAATGACGACACTTTCAGTTTGAAAATTATTTCCAACATTATGATGTTTATATCATCAGCACCACAAAATCAAATTATTTTGCACTTAAATTTCCTTCCATCAATAAAAACCAAAGATATGCCTCAGAGATCTTGGTGGATAACATTCATCAAATGGTTTTTCCCATCAAGAGTAGCAAATATTATCATCACATCATGGGCCCCAAATAGAAAATGTGAATGACTAAAAACACTTTTAAACAGACATGAGCCACAATTAACCATGTAGACAAACCAGATTATCCATCCTGTGAATGGCACAGAAAGAAACAATATACTTGAGAAGAATGAGATTATCGAAATTGTGGGGCAGTATCAACCAGTTCCAGCTTGCCCCACAGTAGGAGAGACTATAAATGTGTAGGCACGCGTTTGTAGTCATTGTAGCAGAAGCTGTAGGCGATGTAAAAGTTGTAGGCTTGCTTGCTGCTCTGAAAGGGCGTTTGGGGAGAATAAGAGATGAACAAAGTTGGGTCAGAAGTTCTCTAAAACATGATGCAGGGTTTCAGTGTAACCCAATGGCTAAGGGTTCAAATAGATTAAATGGACAGCCCACAAGAACATAGGGTTAATGATAGAGAACGTAACGGTTGCAAGTGTAATGATGCAGATGACCTCTTCGGCATTATATCTTTTATTCTTTAAGAAGTCTGCAAAAGTTTGATGATTCATCAGACTAAAGTCGTAATTCATGATTCATATAGTAAGTACAAATTTATGAATTTATCTATGCTAAGCACATTGAATCCAAATAGACAAATAACATGTGGTTATTCTATGGAGAAAACTGACCTGTCCCACTAAAGCAACAAGGAAGCGCCCAGATTTGTCAAATGCAAGGGCATTCACAAAACCATTCTGTCAATTCACACAAGCAAACAGTTAGCCAACATAAATGTAGAGGTTCAAACATTCTTTTACCAGCACCATATAATTAAGAATGTGACATAAAGATCAAACATAATATGTGAAATTCTAAACATTAAACAAATATGTCAGTACAGAACTGGTATAGAAGTTCGACTGGTGCATGGCAAAACCAAAGAGAAAAGTAATGTCTAATAGAAATCATCATTCATCTGCTGCACATACTAGTGGAAGGTCATATAAAGGGTGGATGACTCTCTGTTCATCTCCTATCCTATACCCCACAGGCGCACAAGGCCATTGCCAGATCCAGATGCAGCAAGATCACTTCCTCTGCAAACTGTGACAGCCCCAACCCATGATCGCGCTGAAGACCTTGGAATTCCAGTCTTCAAATGTCCATTATCTGATTAAAGAACAGAAGGCAAGAGAGGAATACCTTAGCAATTCCAAAGACAATTAGAGAACAGTAAAAGATATTTGGACTAAAATATCAGGTATGCACCAAAACAATCATGTTAACATAAGAATCTGATCATATGAACCCTTATTTGAACCCTTGCAGAGCACCTGAAAATCAATGAAATTCTCCTTCTGTGCAAAAATGATAGAACACATAGGATTCCAAACTTCTCACAGCCAAGAATGTAAAAATTTGCTGAAAGAATCAAGTGAAAGGTCTCTAGAAGGTTTTGAGAGCCAAAGAAAAGACTTTGTCAGGTTTCTCTTTGGCTTTCAGCCAATTGTTGCAGGCAAGGATTGCTCAGCTTCTTGAAATCATCTGGATCTCTGCTAGTGCACCATCATAGACTTAATCATGAGGAAATTAAGGTTTAAAACCAGAACTCTTTCATTCATAGTAGATCCACTTTCCATGCTCAGCCAACCCTTCCAGTCAAACAAGCACTCAGCATTGGCTCCACCTATTTTTCAAGTCTTCAAAACAATCATCTGTTACTTCAATGAGAGCTCAGAAAAGCTTCCCAGCAAGAGTGGAAGAAATTGGAAAGAGAAATTGCACATTTCATGCATGTCATTCTGAAGTATATTTAGTTATGGCAAAATACTCACGCACAAACGCCACAGAAACAACAGCACACCTAATCAGAAAGAAGCCCCAAAAGAAACAAGAAATTGCACTCATGAAACTGCAAAAATACAAGAAACACCAAATGAATCGAAACCAATAAAATGCCTATTTCTAACAAGAACAGACACCATAATGAGGGTAAAAAGAAGAAAGAAAACCTAAAAGCACCAAATAACGCGCAAGCCTGAAACAGTATGGAGAAACACGAAATAATAAAAAACACCAAAAGAATCAAAACAAATGAAACTCACAAAAATACCTCTGAGATCAACCATTGAAACAAGCCCCACTTTGCCAAATCAAACCCTACAAAATTACACCAACAGAGTGAAAAAGGGTGGGGGGAATTAGTCTTTTCCTTTTCGCTCGTTCTGATTGAGCGACGCTTCGCTTATTTTCCGATCGAATTCCCTTCTGAGCAACCGATACTTCTTCTCGATTGCGCCTCTCACTTTTCGTACTTCCTCTCTATACTTCGCATCAATTTCTCCCTTTTTCTGACGTATCTTCTTCCTTGAGTTAACTTGAGCTAATAATCCTCTCTCGTTTTCACGATCTGGACGGTTGAATCCTTTCGCCTCCGATCTTGAGAAGATAGCTTCCTCCCGTGATCTGAAAAGAACGGCCGTCAGGTCGCCTCCAACTGCCGCCTCACTCCCCCAATCAATCTCTTCTTTCTCACTACTCACTTTTCTCCGTCCTCTCTGCTCCTTGTTTTCGTCTCCTTCCCGTGGGATAAGACTCTCCCCCTGTAACTCCGTCGTTCCACGAAGATCCTTCAGACTCGGAGCTCTCTCGCTCTCTCTGAGACGCATCTTTGGGTTTGTGATTAGGTTTTTCTCGGGAAATGGGGGGAGGAGGGAAGAGTGAGGGATCGTGCCCTGAATGGAGCGTTTAATATAGAAACTCAGCGACAAAACAATTTGGTCGCTAATTCGCGCCGGATTCAATGAAACAATTTCGTTATTAAATCCGTTGCTACTTAGCTACTGATTCGTGACAGAATAATTCTGTCGCAAACACTCTATCTAATTTGCCGCGTAGTAGGGATGGATTTAATTTCGCCGCGCATCCATTGCAAATTAGCGACGGATTAGCGATGAAATATTTTTTGTCGCTAATTTCACAAATAATTCAAATGTTAGCAACATATATTTTTCTCTCGATACTCCATTGCAAATTTTTGTCGCTAATTAGAGTTTTTCTTGTAGTGTTTTGGATCGGGTCAGACTCGGATCCCGTTTGGATCGAGTCAGTCCGGGATCCTCTTTGGATCTGGTCAGACCCAAATCCTATTTGAATTCATAACAGGGTCCAGATATTGTTTACACCTGAACTGGATCAATGACCGATACGGCATTTTTTGAGACCAGTTTGGAGCCATTTTTACCGGTTCATTTCAGTTTTTCACCGGTTCAGAGATGTAAAGATCATGTTTTTATGAATCTATAAAAATACAGGGATTTTCTCATTCGGTTATAGGATTTTATGAGCTTTTGTTCATGTAATGCACCAGTTCATCAGGTTCAAAACCAGTTTAGACCCTTAGATGACCGGTTTGGGGTCATTTCAAACTGGTTCAGAGTATTTTTAGATCGCTTTCAACTTGAGGACCTCGGGTTTTACCCATATGAGTATGCTTTTGTTATTTTTTATGCTTGCTAAAGTATTTATTCTAAAGAATGCATGACTTAGGCATGTTAATTCATGTGTTTTATGCTGGTTAAGTTATAAATAATGTTTTAGGCATGAATTATGACTAAATTCATGACATTTTATTATCAAAACTAGTTTATGCATATAAGTTGAAACATGAACTTGTATTTTAACAATATAAAGTATATTTTGTCATGAATATACATGCATTAAAATGTGTGCATGGGCATGCTCCATAATACGAATATGTTTTTGGTAAAAGATCTTGATTGACCGATTCATGCAATCACCAAAGTTATCTGAGTTGTGTTGATTAGGGATTATTTAGACCGTATTAAGATTTGTTATTATGATTGTGTGTGAGTTTATGACACAATGATTCTACCCAAAGGTAGGTTGTTGTGTTCCAAATTCGCACAGGGTGTTATAGTAGATATGTATTACAGCCCATGAAGCATATTTGTACCCAAAGGTACAATACTGAATTGCTTCTGGTTACATGATTTGCTAGTTTAATCAACTGAAGTCAATTCCTTGTGAATTGAAGAGACAGAGCAATTATGAGTATTGTCGTTTCCACCAAAGTGGAACGATAATGGCTCAACTATGCTTGTCTTAGAAAATGTGAAAATAAATGGTCTCACTTTTACCTTTTCATCATGAGTCTCGTCTGAACAATATTATTAATGTCTTTTTATTTTTGTTCCTTGTTGTATCAAGTTCCTTCTTTATCGATGGTTCTAGTAATATCCCTCTTTTAGACGAATCAAATTTTTTTTATTGCAAAATAATTATGTTATTCACTTTGGGCTATATGGATCTAGATCTAGCTCTTAGAATTGATGAACCTCCCGCTCTTACAGAATAAAGTGCAGCCGAACAGAAAGTTACTTTTGAGAAGTGGGAGCATTTGAATAGACTTAGCATGTTGCTTCTACAATCAAGAGTGGCTAAGAATATTCATGGTGTTATTCATCACTGCAGGACAGCGAAGGAATTTTTAGGAGTCATTGAGGCTCAATTCGTCACTTCTAATAAGGTAAGGGTCAGTACGCTCATGTCCAAATTAGTGTCTATGAAATATACTGGCGATATTCACATCCGATATCATATTTTAGAAATGAAGAATATTATGACTCAATTGAATGATATGAAGTTCTCCATCTCTCACTCTTTGATCCATCTGATCTTAACTTCGTTACTTACTGAGTATGGACCATTCAAAATCTTCTACACCACATATAATGATAAGTGGTCTTTTAGTGACCTATTGGCCAAGTGTGTTAAAGAAGATGCGAGATTGAAGGGTGAAAGAGTGTCAAGTGCACATATGACATCTCATAAGAATAAACAGAGGTTGAGGCCCAAGAAAAACTCCTTTAAAAGAAAAAATAAGAAGAAAGCCTCTGGGGAGAGTTCAAACTCTCAGGCGAAAGCTAAATCTCAGTCAGAAGGCTCTTTTATAAAGTGTTTCTTTTGCAAGAAGAAGGAACATAAGAAGGTGGACTGTTTGAAGTATAAGAAGTGACTCAAAAATAAAGGTAATGAGTCATTTATTTCTCATAAGTGCAATTTAGTTCATGTTCCATTGCATAGTTGGTGAATTGATTCTCGTGTCACGGTACACATTGCTAACTTTTTGCAGGCATTTCTGAACAAGAAAGAACCAACCGAGCATGAAAGAAGCATTTTCTCAAGAAATAGGATGTGTTCGCATGTCAAGAACGTTGGGACCTGCAGAATTGTGTTGGAGTCAGGATTTATATTGGATTTAGTCAATACATTATATGTTTCATCCTATAGGCGGAACCTGATTTCAATTTCAAAACTTGATAAGTTTGGCTTTATATTTAAATTTTAAAATTTCAAGCTTATTATTATGAAAAATTCAATAAATGTATGTTTTGCATATATGTGTGATGGTTTGTATCGATTAAGAACCAAATTTCAAATTCGAGAATCTCACTACATTGAGAACACAATGATTAGCAATAAACATGGCCTAAAGGAAGATCAATCATATTTGCTTTGGCATCGGAGGTTAGGACACATCTCGAAAGAGAGAGTTCAAAGACTTGTGAAAGAGGATATCCTTGGATTCCTTGATTTTATGAATATAGAGTTATGTGTTGATTGCATAAAGGATAAGCAGTCTAATACATATAAGAAGGATGCCAAACACATCAATGAAAAGTTGAAGATAGTGCATACAGATGCTTACGGCCTTTTTTCACCGTGTTATACAGGTGAAAAGTATTTTGTCACATTTATAGATGATTACTCACGGTATATGTATCTCTACTTATTATTTGAAAAATCAGAAGTCTTTTAGGTTTTTAAGGACTTTAAAAAAGAAGTAGAGAAACAAACCGATGAAGTTATTAAGGTTGTCAGGTTTGATAAAGGTAGCAAATATTATGGTTGTTTTACTGAGATGGGACAAAAGGAAGGACCATTAGCCTGGTTTCTTAAAGAGGAAGGCATTGTACCTCAGTATACCATGCCTGGTAGTGCTTATGCCTTCCTCTTTAAGAAACCAGGCTAAGTATTTTATATTTAATTTTGATGAATATTATAAGCTCTTTAAATTATACGGACCTAGGATTGGGATTTTATTTTCTTGACCCCTGACAAAACCCAAATTCAACATCCAGTTATTTGGGTGGATTCGGGTATACCTTGATGGGTCAGATACCGAACCCATTTTTAGATAATAGTTTGTCTGTGCAAAGTGTATATGCATGCATAACTTTGAGAGAGAGAGGATCAAGTCCAAAGAGCCTTGGACAGAACAACTGTCCAAGCCACCTCGATGCCATTCATCATAAAAAATGAACCGCACTTAACACCTACCAAAAGCACCCTGTGTTGGACGATTCTTAGCAGTCCATTCATCTGTCGTTAATGCCATTCATCTAAAAAATGAAACGACGAGATTTTTTTGCGAGGCCCATCTAGGTAAAAACCGGCCTATTGAGTTGATGGGTAAGCTCTGAGAGTTTTATGCTGATATGAACAAAGACCGTTAGTACTGCAAGCTGAGCCAGCGTGGCTTGGTCTCTACGCATAGGGTGGTTCCTCCGAGTATAAAAAAATGGCCTCTTGGGTGCCGTTCATCAATATGTTGGATTGCATCACTACAAAGATGAGGGTCAATAGGGCGACACAAAAAGTTGCCGCTATTGCTGGAGTTGAATTACCGCAATAACAGGGATTGATAAATGTTGCTGTTATAGATTGTCTTTAACGAAGCCATATGTGGTCGTTAAAATACTTTTTTGATGACAATATTTAATGGTCATTAGATATAGCCATTATAGGGTTTTACTCTGTAACGATAACCTTGTATGTTGCCGTTATCAAAGTGTCATTAACAGCTACATGTACAACCATTAAATATTGCCATTAAACCACTTTTACGATTATATTTAAGGGCCATGAAATGTGGCTGTCATAGATAAATAACAATAGTTTTGTTGCAATTATAAGTTTTACTCTATAACTATCACATTTAGGTACTGCCGTTATAGGGTTTATAATTTGGGCATAGAAGCCCTAATTCTCTCTCTCTCTCTCTTTCTCTCTGTTGTCGGATCACCGCCAAACTGCCTCCTCCCTGCTTGGGTGACACCACCTGACCGCCATCAGACTGAGGATCAATCCTCTCTCTCTCTCTCTCTGCGATTTCTCTGGGTGACACAGCCGGCCACCACCTCCGATCCTTGCACAGGGTGACATCTCCTGACCAATGCCGGAGGATATCCTCTCTCTCTCTCTTTGCGATTTCTCTGGGTGACACCGCTGGCCACCACCTCCAATCCCTGCTTGGGTGACACTGTCGGACAACTGTTTCTCTCTCTGTCTGTGCGATCTTTACTTGGTTGATGAGCTTTTCTCTCTGTTTTTTTCAATCCTTGAGACCAATCGTTTGGTATAGTGCGCGATGCTTTTTTTTCTTCTTGTTCCAAAAATTTGCTTGTTTCACCCGAAATTTTGTGATTTCTTACGAAGATTTTGGTTCGTACTGGTGTGGTTTGAGAGTTTGAAAAGTCTATCATGCCCTAAAAGTGATTGTTTAAAGATGATCAAATTGAACTGGTAAAATGGGGATATTAAAAGCGTATGTTATTTTATCAATTCCTTCTTGTGAATGCGGGCATGGAAATAAATATGCGAAGAATAAAGGAACGAAGAAAAGAAACACCAGAATTTTATTCTTATTAATATCTGAAAAAGCATCATGATGACTTGAAAGCTTGGATGAGAGGTCTTGAGTCAGAATAAATGCTAATTTAGAAGCTTGATTTCCTTTCATTGTAACTGCAGCTTATGCTTTTTTAAAGGTTCCATACTTGGTGCCATGCATGCATATGCGTCTGATCCAGGATTGTGATATATAATCTTACTAGGAGCATGCTGTCCCGCGCCAAAATCTGATAGATTTTGAAAATACCTTGTAATGAATGATACATGCTCATGTCTTGTACTCTTTGTTCATTGTTTGGGAATACTATCTGTTTACTTGCTAAAGAAGTATTCTATTATTATTTGCAGTGTCAAATAATTAAGAATTCTTTGGCAACCATTCATTATATATATATATATATATATATATATATATATATGGATTTGTGCTAAAAAAATGTGTTTTCATATTTATATTTACTATCATGTTAAGTTACTTGTCTTCTCAGGAAATACATGAATCCACCTCCTGTTGCTTGTTCGTCAACGGTAGTGAGGATGACCCTCATCATCTCTCTCTCTATATATATATGTATATATATGTTGATAAAAATATTTGAACATTGAAAAAGATGGGACTTACCTGAATTCGCAAAATCCACTTTGAAAATTTCTTGATAACGTTGTTTATCTCTGTTTAACGCTGACATTAGTAGTTAATTAGTATAGCCTTTAATTCCAGAATCTTGATTGTTAATGTTTAACTAGAGTTCAGTTAGTTCGTGAATAAATCGTCAATTTTTATCAAGAGTAGTCTAGCCGATATTGCATAGTGGTTGTCCTTAGCCGTTGTTTTAGTTGAAGTTACCATAAAAGTTGTTTTCTTTGTTGCAATTAGGATCAGATGAAGGTTGTAGTATGATTAGTTTAAGTAAAGTTAATTAGCTGGATTATTTCGTGTTCATTTAGCCGGTTTTGTGATTCTTGCAGTGTCGGTTTTGTTTAAGGGTTAATAGTGCTTCAATGTTTTTGTTAATTTTGTTTTACATTACATATAGTTGTAGTTGAGGATAACTTAGTTGCTGTAGTGGGTAGATCACATACCTCAGTATACCATGCCTGGTAGTGCTTACTAGAATAGTGTAGCTGAAAGAAGAAATCGTACGCTTAAAGAAATGGTTCAAGCGATGTTGAATCACTCAAACCTTTCATTGACATTGTGGGGTTAAGCTCTTAGGACAACAATGCATATTTTGAATAAGGTACCTACGAATGTTGTTCAGAAGACTCCTTACGAGTTATGGATATGTAGGAAACTTTCTTTATCATATATATGCATATGGGGATGTTCGACAGAAGCTAAATTGTATAACCTACACATAAAAGTTTTTTATCCTAGGACTATTAGTGGATTTTTCATTGGTTATCTAGAAAGGTCAAAGGGTTTTAGGTTTTATTATCTATCTCATACACCACAGATAGTGAAAACAGATAAAGCAAGATTTTTGGAAAGTGGTTCTTTTAGGATAGATGTGTCTCAAAATATTAATTTTGAGGAAATGCAGGATTCAGGTTTCACACCTGCTAAGGATAAAAACTTGATTCTTCCTATCATTGTCCCTTTGAATAATATAAGAAAAAGTCTGGTTAATGAACATCAATCTTAACTAGATCTGGTTGTTGATGAGGACATACAACAACAACAAGATACAGATGCTCATTTTGAACCACCTGTAGCACCTATATGGAGGTCCACGAGAATCAGAAAATCTGCTATTCATCCAGATTATATGGTATATTTGCAAGAGTCTAATGATTTCATAGACATTGATGAATATCCCTTCACATTTGCAGAAGCCATTGAAAGTGAAAGATCAACACATTGAATCAATGTCATGAAAGAAGAACTTGACTCAATGACAAAGAACCAAGTGTGGGTTCTTGTACCTCGACCTGATGGAGTCAGACCTATTGGTTGTAAATGGGTCTATAAGACTAAAACATACTCCAAAGGTCATGTAGAGAGGTACAAGGCTAGGCTTGTTGCAAAAAAGTTTCACACAGATAGAGGGCATTGATTATAATGAGACTTTTTCTCCTATCTCAACTAATAAATCGTTAAGAATAATCATGTTACTTGTATCTCATTTTGATTTAGATATACATCAAATGGATGTGAAAACTGCCTTCCTGAATGGGGATCTGGATGAGGAGGTATACAAGCAACAACCTCCTGGTTTCAGTATAGATGACTCGAATAATTTAGTTTATAAATTAAAGAAGTCAATTTATTGACTTAAATAGGTCAGTGGTATAAAAATTTCAATCAAGTAATTATGAACTTTGGATTCACTAAAAATATTATTGATCAGTGCATTTACATAAAGACTAGTGGGAGTAAGTTCATAATTTTGGTTTTATATATTGACGACATTCTTCTTGCAACTAATTATTTGAGTCTATTATATGAAACAAAAGATTTTCTTTCCTCTCATTTTGATATGAAGGACATGGGTGAGGCCACATATGTCCTTGGAATCAAGATCCATTGTGACAGAACTAAGGGTGCCCTTGGCCTCTCTCAGAAATCATATATCCTTAAGGTTCTTAAAAGATATGGGATGAATAATTGTTTTCCTACTTCGGCACCCATAGTGAAAGGAGATAAATTGAACCTAAAGGACTGTCCTCAGGATGATATTGCGAAGGCTCAGATGGCAGTTGTGTCATATGCTTCGGCAGTTGAGAGTTTGCAATATGCGCATACCTACACTCGACCTGATATAGTGTTTGCCATGAGAATGCTTGGTAGATATCAGTCAAATCCAGGCATTGCGCACTGAAAGGCAGCGAAGAAGGTCATACCCTATTTACAAGGAACGAAAGACTATATGTTGACCTACAGGAAAGCTGACCACCTAGAGGTCGTTGGATATTCTGATGCGGACTTAGAAGAATGTACTGACAGTAGAAAATTCACTACTAAATACATTTTCCTACTAGAGGGTGGTGATATGTCATGAAGAAGTGAAAAACAATCTACCATTATTACCCATACCATGGAGGCAGAATTTATTACTATATATGAGACTTCATCATAAGCCATTTGAATAAGAAACTTCATTATAGGTCTTGGTATTGTGGACTCTATTGAGAGACCACTAAAGATCTTTTGTGATAATGAAGCAGTTGTGTCTTTTTCAAATAACAACAAGAGCTCAACCTCGTGTTGACACATGAAGTTAAAATACTTTGATATTAAATAAAGGACTAAGAATCATCTGATATGTATTGATACAATTAGGATGAAGAAAATGATTATGGATTTCCTTACTAAAGGGCTAGCACCGGGATTATATTCCCAATATGTAAAGGAGATGGGTCTTTTTTATTCCTTCTAATGTATGATAATACATTATGTGATCACATTTGTGTATATGAATTTGATTCTCTGTCTTTGTATATTGTTGATTTTGCATAAAGGATCTCTCATATGGGTTAGAGAAAATAGCAGAATAATAATATTAAAGGACCAATAGAATAGGTAAGAGACCAACATATTCATAAATCATGCTAAAGTACTGCAGGTGAATTATAATGTAGTACATGAAAATATGACATTTTCATAAAAGAGTATCACTACAAGAAAAATGACCATTAGCAATGGAAGTTTGCGATAATTTTTTTCGGTCGCAACTTTGCGATGAATTAATGAGAAAAACAAATCTGTCGCTAAAATCCATAATATTTATGAAAATAGCGATGGAAAAACTTTCGTCGCTAATTAGCGACGACGAAAATATTCTTGCGGCATTTAGTGGCGGATTTGGTGACAGAGGTTTGTCTGTCGCTACGTAGCGATGACGTTAGCGATGGAAATATTCCATCGCTAACTGGTCATGTAAATTTACGACGTTGTTGCGACGGACGTAGGCCGTCACCAAATTTGTCGCTAAGTTTCCCATAAATCTCTAATCAGAACCCATCTTTCTCTTTCCTGTTTCGTCTCTCCCGCCTGATGCACTCCCTCTGTCGCCGCCCTCTCTCGTACGACGCAATCCTCGACTCGTCGCCCGTCCCTCCCCGGCCCATCACCCGCCATTCTGCTGCCCGTCGCCCCCCGCTCGGCGTCTCCCAGGTAAGTGGGTCATTTTTTTTTGGCAGGGGGTCGCCCCCCTACCTCATTCTTTTTTTCCAGCAGGGGGGCCTGCCTCAGTTTTTTTTTTCGGCAGGGGGTCGCCCCCCTGCCTCTTTTTTTTTTTTTGGCAGGGGGGAGGGGACCCTCTGCCTCTCTTTTTTTTCTGGCAGGGGGGGGGGACCCCGTTCCGCAGCACGTCGCCCAGCGTCTCTCAGGTAAGTGGGTCATTTTTTTTCCGACAGGGGGTCGCCCCCCTGCCTCGTTCTTTTTTTTTCGGCAGGGGGGCGCCTGCCTTATTTTTTTTCCGACAGGGTGTCGCCCCTCTACTTTTCCGGCAGAGGGTTGCCTCCCTGCCTCTCTTTTTTTTCGGTAGGGGGGGGGACCCCCGTTCCACCGCTCGTCGCCCCTCGCCCGCCGCCCTGCGTCTCGGAGGTAAGTGGGTCATTTTTTTTTTGGCAGGGGGTCACCCCCCTGCCTCGTTCTTTTTTTCTTGCAGGGGGCGCCCCCTGCTTTTCCGGCAGGGGGGGTCGCCCCCCCTGCCTCTTTTTTCTTTCGGGCATGGGGGTGACCTCCTGCCTCATTTTTTTTCGGCAGGGGGTCGTCCCTCCTGCCTCATTTTTTTTGGTAGGAGGGGCGATGGGTCAGGCGACGCCCGACGATCGTTGGGCTCCTGAACCACGGCATCACCTCGTGCCTGCCGCTTCAGGGGATGATCAATACCTCCGAAGACCTCATGTTGTTGTCGTACATCGCTGGCCTACTGACTGGTCGGTCGAACTCGAAAACTTGTTGGGCTGAACAAAGAGGTGATCGACACCTAGGAGGCGTTTCGCCTCGTCGGAATCCCGTCCGAATTTGATATTTATTCTAATTTTTTTCCTTTCGACAAAGGGTGACTTCGTTTTAACACAATGTCTCTTGCAGATTTCTCAACGGATCCCGCTTGTGCCCTGCCACCCGTGGTAAGTAAGTGACAAAAACAATGCAAATCGGGTAAATACTCGTGGTGAGTAAGTGATGCAAGCGCATCACATGTTATTTAATTTATTAGATGCAACACTTTACTATTCATACACTCACTTAGTTGTTGATATCTAGGACTGCTTTGTTGGAGTTTGGAGATCATGCTGAGCATGATTTTAATGTATGAGAATAGAAGTGTTCTTATTTTTGGAGTACAGATTCCATGCTAGGCATGGTAGTAGTTAGCGGGATATTGGAGTGTGTTTGCTGCAGGTACATGTTTGACATTTTTTTGATATAAATGTTTTTGATGTATTGTAATGTTTGATGTGATTGTATCTATGCTTGCATGTAGTTACTTTCAATTTGATTATGACTTATATGTGAAATTGTATAATGAAAGCATGCATCAAATGAATGTATCGTGTTATGAATAGTTTGCACATGAAAATATTAAGTTATCAATGCATGCATCATAATTCTTGTGATTGTATTACATCATATATTGTATGATAAATTTGATATTTTCTTCATCATAACATTCTGATGATTCTCTTTTAACTGGTTAGGATACTATTCGTAACATCATACGACAAAATGACTGCAAACCGTGAATGGATGTACCGTAGGATAGTTGACAATAAGTTATCGCATGAATATATGGATGGTGTTGAATGTTTTATTGAGTTTGCAACGGAAAGTGTCAGTACAGTAGATCTCATAGGTCGGATTAGGTGTCCCTACAAGATTTGTAAGAACAATCGATTTGTAGAACCTCATGGAGTTAGACATCACTTATACATAAAAGGTTTTGTGAGTGATTATCAGAATTGGACGTTTCATGGTGAAGAATTTAGAAACAATTTTGATGCACGGGTGAATGTGGTGCACGATAATCCATATATGAATTTGATATTTGATATCACAGGAACAGAACTGAGTTCTGCTATGGGTCCTGGTGATATAACAACTGCAGTAGATGAAGAATCACCATACGATGCAGCTAGTAGATTTTATGATTTACTTAGAGATGCTAATGAGCCACTTTGGAACAGTTGCGACAGTCACATTATCTTATTTGCAGTTCTTCAACTAATGAATTTGAAGTCTGAGTATAATTTGAGTCAATCATGTTTTGACCGTTTGTGCATGATTATGAAGAGTATGTTGCCCAAAGATGAGAAATTGCCACAAAATTTCTATCGTGCAAAGGTTATGGTCAACGCTTTAAGTATGTGATATAAAAAAATAGATGCTTGTCCAAATCACTGCATGTTGTATTTCAAGGATCAAGAAAACAATATATCATGCCTGTCATGTGGGCATCCTCGGTTCAAGCAAAAAACAAGAGGCAATGGTAGCACAAGATCAAAAGAAGTTTCATATAAGTCGTTCCGCTACTTTTCTATCACTCCTTAACTGCAACGATTGTATATGTCTTCAAGGATAGCTAAACACATGAGATGGCATGCAAATAAAGCTCGACATGATTAAGACAAGATCACACATCCTGTTGACGTGGAAGCTTGGAAGCACTTTGATCGTACTAATCAGAACTTTACAATGAAAGTGAGAAATGTTAGACTCGGTCTATATACAGATGGATTTAATCCATTTTGGGGTAGATCAACTCCATACTCATGTTGGCCAGTATTTGTAACTCCATACAACCTTCCACCAAGCTTGTGTATGAAGCGTCTAAATCTTTTCTTGTCTCTATTGATCCCTGGTCCGACCTCACCTGGCCAAAATCTTGATGTATATTTAAGGTCATTGATTGATGAACTAAAAATACTGTGGGATAACGGTGTTACCACGTATGATGCCCATGAAAAGTAAAATTTCAATATGAAGGCTGATGTTCTATGGACAATCAGTGACTTCCCTGCATATGGTATGTTATCTGGTTGGAGAACACATAGGAGGTTGGCATGTTCGTACTGCATGGAGGATAAAAAAACTTTTAGATTGACGCATGAAAGGAAGCCTTGCTGGTTTGAGTGTCATCATCGATTTCTACTCAGCGACCATCTGTTCTGACGATAAAGGAATGTGTTTTGAGCATGCACAACTGAAATGGAAGGTTCACCCACAAGATTGTCTGGCATAGATATTTTAAGAAGATTGCGATACTTTTCAGATGTATTAACAGATGCTCGTAGTCCGACGCCCTTCCTTGGATTTGGAAAGGATCACAATTAGACAAAGAAATCTATTTTTTGGGAACTACCATATTGGCTGACCCTATTGATACAACATAATTTGGATGCAATGCACGTGGAGAAAAATGTATTTGATAATATGTTCAATACAATAATGAATGTTAAAGGGAAAATGAAGGATAATCCGAAGGCCCGTATGGATTTAAAAGTAATATGTAAAAGACCAGAATTGGAACTCAAAGAGTATAATGGCAAAGTACTGAAACCAAAGGCAAGGTACGTGCTTGGACCTGATCAAATAAAGCAGGCATGTCAATGGTTGAGACAGTTGAGATTTCTAGATGGATATGTCTCTAACATTGCTCGGGTCGTGAAAATTGATGATAGACAGTTATATGGGTTGAAGAGCCATGATTATCATATCTTTATGCAATGATTGATACCCCTAGCATTCCATGATATGTTAGACAAACCTATATGGGGGGTATTGTCTGAGTTGAGTGAATTTTTTAGAACATTGTGCGCATCGAAAGTTGTAGTATCTGATGTAAAGAATCTTGAGAACTCTGTCAGCACTACTGTTTGTCTGCTAGAAAAGATTTTTCAGCCAATATTTTTTGATGTTATGAAACATTTGATCATATATTTGTCATATAAACTAAGGGTTGGTGGTCCTGTGCAATATTGGTGGATATACCTATTTGAAAGGTATATGTTTTCTTATATTTGTCTATTCAATGACAGATATTTCAAATTTGAAATGTATATTTTTGACAGATGCATGTTTGACCTCAAAAAAATGGTTCATAATAAAGCAAGAGTAGAAGGCTCTATTTATGAGGCATACACTTTAGAAGAGATTTCAAATTTCTCATCTATATACTTTGAACCTCACATTCCAACACGTTGCACATGCCTGCCTCGTAACGATGATGGAGAACAAGTAACTGTAGCTGACAAACTGTCGATATTTCAACCACTTGGGCATGCATTTGATAGTTGCCGATCAAGACTCTTGGCAGATCGAGAGCAAGACGCAGCACACATTTATATTCTTTTTAATTGCTCAGCGATCGACGCATACATCGAGTAAGTATATGTAGACGCAACACAATTCTAAATCCTTTTATGTTCTATACGTGTATATATGGTTCGGTAATATAAGTATTTGTGGTTTGCAGACGATTTGATCTAGAGTTGCGAAGAGAAGTTTCACATCTCATTGATGCAGAAGTACAAAAAGAACATGAAACTAAGTTTGTGGAGTGGTTGAAAGAGTTGGTAAGGACGCTCACATAAATTATGTACTTGTAAACAACACTAAGTTACTTAATTGGTCGTGATCACAATCATTGTTTATGTTTGTAAGTCCACCATGGTGATGTTAAAGATCAAAGAATATGTGATTTACGAAATGGTCCGACCAAAGTTGTGCAATGTTACAACGGGTACATCGTAAATGGTTATCGATTCTATACAAAAGACTACGGTATAAACAAATCAATGATGAATAGTGGTGTGTGTGTCAAGGGTAGCAGCTACGGTGAAAATGAGCATGATTACTACGGTGTTATAGAGGAAATAATGGAGTTGACTTACTTAGGCATAAATAATAGGGTAACTTTATTTAAGTGTGATTGGTTTGATCCAACTGCAACAAGAGCCGACAAAGCCTCAGGCATTGTGGCGGTGAATCATAAATCAATGTTTGAAACATATGAACCATTCATATTAGCCTCGCAAGCTCAACAAGTTTATTATACTTCATATCTGAGTACAAAAAAGTCAGATAGAAATAAATGGTGGGCAGTTTGCAAGGTGAAGTCCAAACTATACCTTGAGTATGATCAGTTACAGGAATACAAGTTAACTGAAGAGAGTGATTACTATTAATCAGATGATATATATGACTTCTCTCATCCAGTAGTAGTCAGTCTCAGCCTTCATCTTCACAGGCTCCTTTGATAGGTATATCATTTAACTAATTGGATGCTTGATTAGTTAAAATGCGCATTCTGAGAATTTCTAACGTATTTTTTTACATATGATGTTTTGTCTGTACATAACCCACCTACACCAGTTGATCATATAAGTCAGGAGCCAACACAGGATGCAGGGTCTTCTCAGTCTGGCACAAGAAGACACATTCAAATAGTGTATATCGATAATCGACCGTAAGTATTTCATTCACTTATTGCATATCTTATAAATAGTATATATTGATATTTACTGTGTACCAATTCATGTGCAGTGTGAGGTTCGAGCCAAAAGAAGTAGTACACGATATCAGGAATTCACTACTTCAACATCTACCAGGACCGATTGTTCAATAGAAAGAGTATCCAAAAGAGGTGATAGACAGATTGTGGTCCTTATTCACGGTATACAGTTGTTTGTCATAGTTAATGTGTTTCATATTTAATTATTTGTTATAGTTATGTCTACTAACTTTCTGAAAATATTTATAGGCTTCGAATCGCTTCGAGACTACGATGGAGAAACATGATGCAAAAAAGGTGTGGCAGAAGGTGACTGTCAATCAATTTGCAGACATGCTGCACAATATGAAGACTGCAGCAAGAAAAGCATCTAACGGGATAGATAATTCACTGTAGTGGAAGGGCCATGGACCTCCTACTATCAGGTCACATGTTTGAGATGCAATGTGTGACAAGTGGGTTGGGGATGCATTTTGAAACCGCTCAGTGAAGGCTGCACAAAATTGAGCAAAAATGCCTGAAGCCCATCTACACACAAGTAGATCTAGGACTTTTGGGAGCCACCTAAAGAAAATGGTAACTCATCAATATATAAACAAATCAATTTTATAAGTATTGTTGCAAACCTGTTAACTAAATCTTTTATCATTTCACTTCGCAGGAAACAGAAAAAGGAGGCATTGTGTCATACAAGGATGCGTTTGTTCAAACACATAAACGTAAGACCACGGGAGAGTTCGTATCGGAGAAGGAGAGAACGACAACAATATGTATTTATTATATTAGTAATCATTGTAATATACAAGTTATCATAAACATTGTAATTCTTAATTATTAATTCATACTGTAAACATTATTTTGTAGGAGTCATATGAGCAACAGATGGTAGAGCGATATGACGATAACTCTACTCAGCATACATCATTTGATCCTGCAGCATGGGTGACTGCAGCAGGTGAACGCAAAAAGGGTCGTGTGTTTGGGTTTGGGAGTAATATAAACACCTCACCAGTCGTTGCTTCCTCCAGTCACGGCTCAGAGACTTCTCCCATTAACATCAGCTCCAAGCATCCGACTGATTCTTGGGATGATGTACGCCAGATCGTTAAGGACACAATGCATGACTACTTTCATGACACAATTGCCGATGTTCTCTGGGATGAGTTCAACAGTTTTTTGCAGAATAGGAGAGCTTCGTTTGCAGGTGCCTCTCAAGTATGAAAGTTTCATTTGATGTATTGCATGTCGTTAGATTTCATATAACTTTGATTGCCTTAACTTAGGTGCATTGCATATAATTTATTTCAGTTTATTTTGTTTATCAATACTGACCTTTTATATAATATTTCAGTATAATATTTTTACTGCCTTAGAACACATATGAGCATGATAGAATCACATATATAGTTTTTTTACTACCTTTTAACACATATGAGCATGATAGAATCACATATACAATTTTTTTACTGCCTTAGAACACATATGAGCATGGCAGAATCACATATATAATTTTTTGACTGCCTTAGAGCACATATGAGCATGGTAGAATCACATATACAGTTTTTTTTACTGCCTTAGAGCACATATGAGCATGATATAATTACATATACATTTTTTTGCCTGCCTTAGAAAACATATGAGCATGATAGAATCACATATACAGTTTTTTGACTGCCTTAGAGCACATATGAGCATGATAGAATCACATATACAATTTTTTTGACTGCCTTAGAACACATATGAACATGATATAATCACATATACAGTTTTTTGTCTGCCTTAGAACACATATGAGCATTATAGAATCACATATACAATTTTTTGACTGCCTTAGAGCACATATGAGCACAATAAAATCACATATATAGTTTTTTTTACTGCCTTAGAACACATATGAGCATGATATAATCACATATAAAATTTTTTGCCTGCCTTAGAACATATATGAACATGATAGAATCACATATAAAGTTTTTTGCCTGCCTTAGAACACATATAAGCATGATAGAATCACATATAAAGTTTTTTTACTGCCTTAGAACACATATGAGCATGGTAGAATCACATATACAGTTTTTTTACTGCCTTAGAGCACATATGAGCATGGTAGAATCACATATAAAGTTTTTTTACTGCCTTTAGAACACATATGAGCATGATTGAATCACATATAAAGTTTTTTAACTGCCTTAGAACACATATGGGCATGATATAATCACATATAAAGTTTTTTGCCTGCCTTAGAACACATATGAGCATGATAGAATCACATATACGATTTTTTTACTGCCTTAGAGCACATATATATGAGTATGATATAATAAAAAAAACAGTTTTTTTACTATCTTTAGAACACATATGAGCATGATTGAATCACATATAAAGTTTTTTTACTGCCTTAGAACACATATGAGCATGGTAGAACCACATATACATTTTTTTGACTGCCTTAGAGCACATATGAGCATGATTGAATCACATATAAGTTTTTTTTTACTGCCTTAAGAACACATATGAGCATGATAGAATCACATATATAGTTTTTTTACTGCCTTAGAACACATATGAGCATGATAAAATCACATATACAGTTTTTTTACTGCCTTAAAACACATATGAGCATGATAGAATCACATATAGAGTATAATTTATTTCAGTATATTTTGTTTATCAATACTGACATTTCTTTTCTCGTGTAGGTTGCTAGCGATAATCAGCGTAGTGGAGCTGAAGGGACAAATCAAGACAATGAACAAGAGGACGCACACAAAATCTTGGTGATGATTAGATTCATGTGTTGAATTTGTTCTACCTTCTTTTTGTTTCAAAAATGTAAATGTTGAATTGTAAATAATTAGTACTTGCAAATTTTATAGTGGATTGATTAATTGTTTTAGTTTCTTTTTATATGTATTTTGATGTATACTTTGTTTTTTATTCACAGGAAATATAAATTGTATCACGAGAAATTTTTTCTCGATATTTAATTTTCAAATATATTTTTTAAATTTTTTTTCTTGTTTGCAACGGATTAGCGACGGATATATCCATCGCTAATTACTATTAGCGTTGAATGTAGCGACGGATTAGCGACGACTATAAATCTGTCGCAACATCAAAATCGTCGTATAGTAACGACGACCTTGCGACGGATGTTGGCATTCGTTATTCCGTCGCAACTTAGCGACGAAACTGGCGACAGATACATTCTGTCGCTACTTAGCGACGGAATGGGCGACAGATATATTCCGTCGCTAATTAGCGTTGAAAAAATTGCGATGGAAGTTATCTGTCTCTAATCCGATGCTAATCTGTCGCTAAGTTGTTTAGTGACGGATTAGTGTCGGATTAGCGACAGATTTAGGTCATCGCTAATCCACAGGTTTCTTGTAGTGTATTCATCTTCATAACTCACATGATTCATTCTTGTGATAAAATGTAGCATGTGAACCCACATGAAGAATTAAATCGAGATAACGGTATAAGCCTCTATTTAGTATACTTTTGGTGTCAATGAGTCAAGTGGGAGAATGTTGAACATAACGAATTTGGCTCTAACATATTGGGTGACTCGGTTTGACACTATTAGTGGGCCACATAATGGAGAGTTAGTGGGTGGGAGTTACGTGAATGTGGAGAGACCACATTCACGTGACTGCCTCTTTTTTTCATTATATAAGGGGATAGGCTGCCATGAAAATGATGAGAGATTCATAGTTGTTAGCCTACCCAAATTCCATATAAGGTTTACGTGGTATAGGGTCCTGCTCACCGTCGACCTAAGGCCTGGGCTCATCGTGAGCGTTGACAGGCTGAGGAGAACGCCGAGCACCCGCACTCGCATACCATGGCATCTTTAGTTTGCTGTCTGTGTTTGTTTCAGCTCCGGCTTCAAAATATGCCATTTTTTTTCTTGTTGGAATATAAAAGGACATTTAGTTATTTGAGATTACTATTACACCAAGAGCTCATTTATACTATCATTTCTTGTATGCAAAATCTGAATAGTCAGCGGCTTTGCTAGTTGATTTCTTTGTCAAATGATGAGATGAAAACCATGTGGAGATGCAAAATAATAGTAAAACATACCGTATGTGAGAGATCTTAACATGGAAAGATGCTTATTGGTTGGAGAGAGAGAGAGAGAGAGAGAGAGAGAGAGAGAGAGAGAGAGAGAAGGGTGGCGGAGGGGGTGCAATGCACTGATAGCTTGCAGCATTCTGGTGAGAATTTTTCCTTATAATGGTGGCTGCAGCCTTTGTTTTGTTGTTGTAATGGAGTTTGATGATTGCAAGACTTGTGAAAGTGGAGGTGGTGGTCAATGCCAATGAGAGTCATGTTGTGCTGGTGGTGTCAGTGGTTGGTGGTAGAAATGGTAAGCAATAATTATCCTGAGAATGGCAGTGCTGGTGGTTGCAGGCGGTGTGGGTATGCCATGTAGGCTTAGTCTTGGTGACAGAGACACAAGGACAGTTTAGATGGCTCTGGCTTCTAAACAACCAGTGATGGTGGTGGGTCTATGGAAATAATGGCAATAATGATGGTGGTAGGTGATTAACAATGTTTGTGGATGAGTTTGTGATGGTTGATGTATTCCTAAGGTTAATATATGTGGGACCTATCATGGTGCTAATGGACATAAAGGTGGAGCTAATGTCGGTGATGAAGGTACAAACGGTGGTGGGGCAATGCCCACTGTGCTGCTGCTGGTGTAGTGGTGATAACCGGAGATGTGTGGTGATCTGAAGAAGTGCACAGATAACCATTGGAAGCAAACTAATTTGGAAATGAATGTACATGTTCCTGTAGGCTGCTTGCTCATTCAGATTAAATTATTTAAAGGACGTTACGTATTGGCAGCGCAGTCAACAATTAAAACCACTGTGCTATTCATGATTATAAGTCTTAATTGGATGTGTCTCTAGACATGGCATAAGACCGGTAAGGTAAACACAAACACTGCTTCCAAAAATTGCATCGAATCGTTCTCCATTTTGACTTGAGAAAACCGGACTACCTAGCGTTTTATTTGTGGTGGTTATTGGATAAATGAAGCTGCTCGTCGTGGATCTAGAGTCTTAGACTCTTCTCTTGATGGGCATGGTGAACTCCTTGACATGCTTGGCCTGTCATCAGCCTTGCTGAAAGTTTCTGCTTCTAGCTTCTGTGTTCGGTTACTTGGACTCTCTCTCTCTGTTGTTTTTTTTTTGTCATTCGCATTTACATATTGTGACTTTCATTTTGCTTATATTATGTAATTGGTTGCAGGGCTTACTCTCTTTCCGCAAGTTCTCAGCATGGATCAACCCAGTGAGGTATGTGCTCTGCCAGTTATTTCTTGGGGACATAGAACTGCCTGGTAGACAGCCCAAACTTGAACCATAGGCACATAGACTGGGCGGTTGCCCTCGTCAGATCGGAAAGGCTTTGATAAAGTAGCCCCTTCACACTAATCAGTCGGGCTTGGTTCAGATGAGTGCATCTGAATCGGTCGAATTGATATTTCTAGCCACGTTTAGCTAGAATTAGGTGAGCTAGGCTAAATTTGTCAGGCCTAAAAAGGCCTTCTACTTACAGTTCACATCTTACTGAGAAAATTCAACTTCTGCAAGTTCCAATTTTGATACCAAGTTCCAGCTTGTGGATTTCCAATCCCAGGTAAGACCTGTTCAGGATCATGAGATCCTTCTCTCAGGTAGGAAATGCTGTTGCACGAATTGTACCTCTTGAGTAAATTAAAAACAGGCTCGAAAATCAGCATCATAAAACTTTTGTAAATATTCAAGCCTAAAAAAAAAACACTTTTCATCGAAAAACAAAATCCAAGTGCCGATTCTTAAATAATGGACCATGCGGAACAAGTGCAAGGTCAGATATATGCCGAGAAGGTACCAGAAACGTCTACTGTGTATACAGTATGAACGATCTGTAGCACGGAATGGACCAGTTCTATCCCTGTATATAAACGTCAATATGGAATTACCAGCGGATTTTCTGTTGCACAAACAGCCGAACTGCAATCCATTCTTTAAGCTCTGGCTGTTCAGATGTCAATTTTGTAATCAACACTCTGAGTTTCTTTCGCAGCTGAGCGCTGCTACTTGGTGGAGGCATATACACTCTCTTGGACAGATTGTTCCCTACAACAATGACACAATGTAGCTCTTGACAAAGATAAGAGAAGAAAATTAGCATCACTCACCATAACAATGAAAGAAACATTAATCATGTAATAATATCTTATTTATTTATTCATTGCTTTACAATGTCAGATCGCCTACCTTGTAGCAGAACAAGCTCCTGGCACATGGTCACTTTGTAATTTATGTAATTAGATAGTCTCAGTACTAATCAGTGGCAAACGGCCGTGAAACTCTAGCCACATCCTATGAGAAAATGAGTCCTAAGAGAATTTGGCTTACCAATTTCTGATGCTACCCCGTGCCCCCAAGATTACGATCTAAATCTTTGTCCATAATGCACAAGATTTAATCTTACAAGTAACCATGACCTTAACCCTTAAACGTATGCTTAAGCTTACAGCACCTTTACCTAACAAAGAATTTGTCTTTGGCGACATTATAAAAACCAAAAAGTTTGGCAGATAGGGTAATATTAAAGGAAAGATTTAAAGCAGTATCACTTTTGGTATAATACCTATTATATCAAAGAGTCCAAACGTACCTCTTAAGCTCATAAAACACAGACTCACATGAGTACCAATTTCAAACCAGTTAGGCAATGCTCCTTGCAAATTCAGTGGAGGCAATCAGCAGATTTACCCCATCATTTCTTGTTTGCTAAAACCAAGAAATTCTCACTATGTCCCTCCAATCAATTCTCACATTCTCAGTGAGATGTGAGAAACACACAGTTACACAAGCATCAAAAACCATTCTCCAATCCCACATCTAAATTCTCAATAAAAATGTGAAAGACATTCTATTCATATACCAAAGCATATAAATATGTACAAACCTAACAGAGGCAGTGAAACCACTCTCATTACGTGTATAGCATATGGTATGACACAGTATGAGTGAAGAGCACACAACACACGGCTGAACATATACACACACAAAAGTGGGAGTATCATTTCATCCTTTTACGTATAGTAACATCTATGTACAGTCACCAACTCAATTTGGTAAAGCACCTTGTGTGGTCAGATGCCATCCTTGTATCTTCTTTTTCACTTCCTGCTCTCCTATGCAAAAGTGCCAAGTATTGTCATTGTTGTGATTGATCCAGCATGGTAGTTCTCAGAATCATTACCAAACTTCCTCTTCCGGCATCAATGAAGATCTACAGAGAGGACAGGTGCTGTGCCAATAGTCCAGCCATTTGTCGAAGCAAGACTTGTGGAAGAAATGGCCGCACGAAAGCCGGCTAACCTCCGACTCTGGCTCGAACCGCGTCAAGCACACGGCGCACTCGGTGTCCTGCACACAACCGATGAACTTGAATGGGACCCCAGGGATCCGGTACCGGATGTCTTCTGCGAAAGACGGGAATGGGTCCACGGCAATCGGTCCGGAGGGGTTAACTTCGCCGGATTCTGAAAACATCGGGTCCAGCCTGATTCCTATGATTTGGAGGATGGATCTGAGGATCTCTTTGAAGATGGCGATGGATAGAGCTGTGTTCATTAGGATCACAGAGAGGACACCTTCTGAGGGCGCAGGGAGGCTTGAGAGCCCCATTTTTGCCGCAGCTATGGATCTGAAACCAACCAACCAACAATAAGAAAGAAGTTAAATCCCACTGTGTCCAACTGGGAGTTCCTTTAATGCTGCATTTAAAACTAAAACCATGAGAAAACAGAAAAATATTGGCTTGTGTTATAGAATTCGTTTATCCAGGGTTCAATTTTGAGACCAACGGCTCGTGTGGCTGGAGCGGTTAGTACACGTCACCTTGTGATGGGACGATGCAAGTTCGAATCCCTATGGTATAGTTGTATAACTGGTAGGGGTCTGACTAACCCCAGCTTTCTCTGTCGAAAAAAAAGATGGGGATTTTTTTTTTTTTGCCTGGAAAAAAGGCGTCTAGAACTAGAGACAACGTCGCCATCCCGGTGACATAAAACGTCAGGGTTAGGAGCCTCACCCCCAGGGCCTATGCTGGGTTTCATCGCCTGCGGAATAGAACCCGAAGCCCGTTCCAACTACCCTTTAAAATTGGAAACGTGGACATCCAAAAATTACATGGAAAGTAGGGTCCGGCTTTAGTCAATCCAAACACATCAAAAGTGTGAGCCGGTTAGAATCCCACCTAGCTCGCCAACATTTTCCTTGGGTCAAAAAAGAGCCATTCCTGTCGTGTCATGTACCCAAAAATTAAGGCTTACGTTAAAGAAAAAGGCCCCTCCCGTGGATGAGAAAGAGGGACAAGAAGTGTGTCAAACTCGACTACCTTAGACCATAAATTGGGCAAGACGGAAAAAGAAAACATCAATGTTGAAATTTGAAGACTTCTTTCAAAAAAAAAAAACTTGAGAAGGCTAGTTCAGAAAGCCGTGAATCTCTCTCTCTCTCTAAATCTTGTTACAACTCCACAAAGGTTCTCTTCACCGTGGATTTTACTGGAAAACTAGGGAGTTGTATCAAACAGGCAAACACAATTACACGGTGACGCAGAGAGAGAGAGAGAGAGACTGCTAGTGCTAACCACTGCATGCAGAGAAAGATGGCAAAACAAAGTTGAATCAAGAAAAAAAAGCAGAAAATATCATGAATAATACGGAAATAAAATCCAAAATCCGAAAATTCAATTCAAGAACACGAAGGCCAGACCACTAGGAAATCATCTATAATATTATTATTATATTGTTAATATTAGTATAAATTCAGCCGGTTAGAAGTAACTTCGCCAAACAAGCGGAGCCCCCCGTTTATGTGAAGACAAAACTACCGTTCAGTATATTGCACGCAATAAACGTAAAGCACAAAGCAAGCAACCACTAGGCGTTTAGGAATGGGATTTCGAGCTCACGTTTAGTCACGATCTCTACCATGGAGAACTTAGACACGTTATCTCTGCGGCTAAACGAAATCCAGCCGTCCAATTTTTTTTTTAAAGAATTAATAACCAGCCGTCCAAGCTTTGGAAAATACAAAGAATTTTTTTTAGGAAATTATAGAAAATGATTATCGTAAAGAAAGGGTCAACAATAAAACCGAAAGAAATCAGCAATTAAATTAACGAGAAAATTGATGATGATGCAGAGGATAGAGAAAGGGGAAAAAGAAATTCGGCCCTTCCTCGAAAACCGAAAAAAGGAAAATAATAGATAATGGAGTTCAATTTCCAGAATCCGGATAGAGAAAGGGGAAAAAGAAATACGGCTGTTCCTCGAAAACCGAAAAAGGGAAAATAATAGATAATGGAGCTCAATTTCCAGAATCCAGTTTGCAAAAGCACGCTGAACTTTTGGGTCAAAAACTCGAACAATAGATAATGTAAACTCTTACGATATTTCATTATTGTCAAAATCTGGAATTTCTGGAAATCATTAAAGTAAAAATTACAGGAAAAAGGTGGAATTTCAGAAAATCAGAAAAAGAAAAGAGTACAAATAATGTCAGGAAAACGCGATTTCCAAAATTCGACAGTTTCCAGACAGAAATGACAGATCACAAAAACAATTAAAGCTTAATTCAAAGAACCTCTCTTAATTAAAGACGTTTAATCTTCGGAATTCAACCTGATCGCAGACTCAATCAAAGAGAATCGCGGACGAACTCATAAAATCATGATTTTTCCAAACAGGAGTTTGCTATCAAATATCTTGGATCAATCTTTTTGATGAGAAATGATCGATCTTCGAGAAAAGAAAATTCTGGCTATCAAGATGAAAAAGAAAACCAGAATACAAGTAAATATCAGATGAAAGAAAGAAGAAAAAGCTTACTTAGTCCACACTCGGCAAACAGGAAAAAGCAGAGAGAGAGAGAGACGAAAGAAATACAGATAAACCGTGTGTGGTGAGAGAGAGAGAGAGAGAGGCAATATTACAATATGAAATTGTGGGCGTTAGGTTGCGGAGCTCGAGTCCCCGTCATTAAATTTGGTTAAGAGAGAGCGGATGCATCCGGATGAGAACCATGGAGCCAGCAAGCCGTCGACAGCCGACGTACGGCCTCTGAAAACGAGATCTCACCAAATCCGCGATTACGAAAGCCAAAAACGCGAAAAGAGGAAAGAGAAGTCGGAAAACAAGAAAACCTGAACCAAATCACGCATTTGCTTCCGAATCTTTTCCGAGTCGGGTGTACAAAACAGAAATGGAAGAAAACGACCGGAAACAGTATTCAGGCCAAACCTCCGGTTTCCTTTTTCTCTTTCTTTCCTCTCTTGTTTTCTTTGAAGAGGAAAACTCAAAGAACGCAGAGAGAGAGATCATTTTTAACTCAACAAAGGATAGCACGATCGAGAAGCGATTTGCTGAAATGCCGATAAAGACACACTCCTCTGGGTCAAAACTTCAGCATTTCCCGATCGGAAAGAGAAGAAATCTCCGTTACTTCTCGAATTAATTGCAACAAAATCTCAGCATTAAAGCCATTAAAAACAGGAATCGGCATAGATTACAATTTCTATCACGCAACAGAGCAAAAAAACCACACAATATCACAAATATACTACACCGAAGTCCCTTTCCGATGAGATTTAAATGCAAAAACATGAAAAAAATTGCACGATACAGAAAGAGAGAATATATCATACCTTCTTCGAGATGCAGACTCTCCTGCTCAACGAGATGGTGAAAGACAGGGAGGAAAAAGAAGAAGATTCTTAGAGATGCAGACTCTCCTGATCAACGAGATGGTGAAAGACAGGAGGAAAAAGAAGAAGAAGGAGACCGGAGGAAAATCGCTTAGAAAGAAGGAAGGAAGAAGAAGAAGAATAGAAAGATGGATAAGTTCAACCGCCACAGTCCAAAAGGGGCTCACCCATCTGCCCTTTATATAGGAGAGAGGAAGGGTCTTTCTCTTTCCTCACCACCGCCCCCCACTGGACCTAACCCTAGTTAACCCTTCTAACCACGGTACCTCTCTCTCTCTCTCTCTCTCTCCGTTGGATGCGCTCGTGGCACGTGCTGATAAAACTATGAGGGTATTTATGTCATTCAGTTAAAATTCTCTATCTCCACCGTCCCCAAAAACAAGGGTATAATCGTCATTCTTTGTTTTGTCCTTTTTTTTTGTCGTGCTTTATGATGTTGGCTCGCTAGCGGCTCTGTCGGTGCCAAAGGGTCGGGTTTAGTTTGGATCCAGTAGAACCAAACTCAAAACTGATTTGAGATTATGGTATCGAGTTCAGACCCCGGTTTAATTGGACTCGTTATAAGAGAACTATACCCGGATCTTATAAGAATTCCATGAAGCGTACTCTGTAAAATAATATTTTTTTTACTTTTTTTACATTAAAAATTTATAGATCTTAAGTCGGAACTCAGGTGAGGCCCAGGTCTGGTATAAAATTTCACAAACCATACTCGGTTCCATATATTAATCGAACTCTTTGGATCCAACCCAGATTCTAATGAGTCCTTGTTTATCACCAAACCCCTGACATTATAGGATATGATACGGGTCAGATCCGGGTCAAACCTATTATAAAAAAAAATATGTAAGTGTTATTATAATGAAAATGTGAAATTTTCAAGTTTCAACATATTTGAGATTCTTTCTTAAAAAAAATCATTGGTAAGAAAAAAAAAATTGTAAGAAAAGAAAAACCTGGGGAAGTTTTGAAAAAAGGTTACTCTGCTGCTGCTGCTGCTGCTGATGATGACTGATCACCATCCATCTCAACATTTCTTGAAACTAACAATACACTCAACTTACCTCTCTAAATTTACTTTTTTTCACCTGGGTCCGAACTAAACCCGACCCCTTGAAGACAGGATCAAATCCAAAGTTGATATGATTAAATATTTTATGAGGCTTGATTCATGCACCTAGGCTTCTTTCTATACCCAAGCACATGATATATATACTATATCAATGATCCTTACATTTGTTTAAGTTTATTATTAATAATATTTATTGATCAAGGCAATGGATTTAGAAGAAGCTAGGGCCCTTTTTTTGTTTGTTTACGTTATTGTACAGAAGTTTTTAAAATTTATAGTGATGTCAAGCAACAGTCTTTCACATGAATTGCACATTACAGACATGTGCATCGTATACCTCAGTTGTTTTTTTTTCTCTTTATAAATGGAGAAAAAAGTTTGGTTCACCAAGTTCATTAGAATAAAACCCTAAGGGGGCATTTGTTATTCTCACTCAGAGGAAGCCTCTTTCCGATGAAAGAGCAGCTTTGAAGGGAAAGTATTTTCCTAAAGAGAGAGGTATGAATCCATTTTGACAAGAATGCGGATTTTTTGCATTTATTATGTAGGTCGCATGGTACATTTTCCTCTAGATATGTTTGTTTTACCTTTTGTAGGAAAGAGTTCCTAGTTCATACCAAAGAGAACCTCTTTCATGGAAAAGGGCATGAAATAAACTCACTGTAAGGGACTGTTTGCGTGTTACCGACACCCTCTTCCGCCCTTTACTTTCCGTGGAAACGGAATCGGGCCACCCCGCCCCCGGAACCCTTTCTGCTGAAAGTGGGAGGTCCTGGGTATTTTGGGCTCCTTTTCCTCAAGGAAAAGGAGTCCGCAGTTTGTTTGGTTATGGTTATGGTGGGGCCTGCAAAAACGCACGTCTGTTGATGCATTTCTGCGAAAAGGCCCCACTTCCGTGACAAACAAACGGACCCTAAGTCTCCGTTGCCCTCTAGAGATTAATCAACTTTTGCCGTGCATTAACGCCCATGGATCATAATGACAAAAATTGAAAGCGGCAAAATATCAGCAGCCAAAAACTCACGAGAAATTGAATTTTTTTTGCATTTTTTGGCAAAATCTCAGCAATAGAAAATAAATGAAAAATATAAAATATATAAAAATATTAAAAAATAAAAGCCACATTGTTTTTCATGATAAACATGCCGATAAAAACATCAGTATTTTCTTTTTGACAAAACACGATATTTTATGATTTTGACAAAAAACTCGCGAGAAATTACTGTTTTTAACTTTCAGGTAATTTTCACGATATTTTTTGTGAGAGTTTCATAAATCTGGCCGGACTTGTCACTATGGGCATAGATTTCAATCTCGCATTGTCCTATGTAACCTTGATGAATCATCGTTACCAGTTGAGTGGGGCCCCCAGGGGGCACATGCCCTAGATTTTAACTTGCATTAACCATTAAAAAAATCTGATTTTTATTATTTTTAGGCCCTCTAATTATACATTTTTTAATAAACAAGTGTTTTTATTTTCGAAGTTTAGTCAGAAAATTATGCATATAAAATTGTCTAGTGGATATAAGGCTTATAGGGCATAGAGTAAGGTGCTATGGAATCTCACTTGGACCTAGGCCTCGTCTGGCATTCTTAGTTGGGTCTGGCTGTGACTTGACCAAGGCCTGGCTCATTTGCATTTAAGCTTTGAAAAGTTTGCCTAGCTAGGGTTTATCCAGTTAGCTTTTGAACTGGATCAATGTCAGATCCAGACCTAGCTGGAGGTACATCCAGACCAGGTTATAGGACCCTTCCACTGTATCCAAACTGTGGACCCACTTCCATGTGGGTCAGCCATATTTAGTTAATACCCAGAATACGGTAATGCCCATGGGGGCTCTGCTCATCTGGTAGGTTCTAGATGTCATGACACTACAACAGAGCAGTAGATTAGCGACGACCACCTTTCGTCGCTAATCCGTCGCTAACCATGTTAGCGACGGATTAGCGACAACGCGGCGACAGTATGCTTACGTCGCGAATATTTCGACGCTAACTGGCGACGGAATTATTCCGTCGCCAAGTCCGTCGCTAATTGCGACGGAATAACGAGCGCTATATTCCGTCGCCAATCCGCCGGTACTAAACGGCGACCACGGCGTGGCGACGGATTTAATTCCGTCGCTAAGCCGTCGCTAGATTAATATGAATAGCGACGGAATCATCCGTCGCTAATCCGTCGCAAAAACGAAAAAAAATCAAAAAAAAATTATTTAAAAATTAATTACGGAGAACTGTACAATTTATATTTCCTGTACAATTTATATTTCCTGTAAATAAAAAACAAACCACACAAAAAAATTCATATAACAAGTATCTATAATAATTAATCGTTCCACCTTAAAACTAAAAAGTTTAATTATTTACAATTCAACAATTACAATTAGGAAAAATAAAAAAAATAGAACTTCTTCAACACAGTCCTCTAATCATCGCCAAGATTTTGTGCGTCTTCTTGCTCATTGTCTTTATCTGTCCCTTCAGCTCCACTACCCTGATTATCGCTAGCAGCCTACACAAGAAAAGAACAGTCAGTATTGATAAACAAAATATAATGAAATAAATTACACACTATATGTGATTCTATCATGTGCTCATGTGTGATCTAAGGCAATAAAAAAACTCTATATGTGATTCTATCATGCTCATATGTGTGCTAAGGCAGTCAAAAAATTGAATATGTGATTATAGCATGTTCATATGTGTTCTAAGGCATATAAAAAAACTCTATATGTGATTCTACCATGCTCAGATGTGCTTTAAGGCAAGCAAAAAACTATATATGTGATTCGATCATGCTCGTATGTGTGCTAAGGCAGTAAAAAAATTGAATATGTGAATATAGCATGCTCATATGTGCTCTAAGGCAGGCAAAGCCAAAAATTTTATATGTGATTCTATCATAAATGATATATAACATGTTCATATGTGTTCTAAGGCAGTTAAAAAACTCTATATGTTATTATAGCATGTTCATATGTGTGCTAAGGCAGTCAAAAAACAGAATATGTGATTATAATATGCTCATATGTGTTCTTAGGCAGTAAAAAAACTGAATATGTGATTATAGCATGCTTATGTGTTCTAATGCAATCAAAAAAACTTTATATGTGATTCTATCATGCTCATATGTGCTCTAAGACAGACAAAAAGTTAAATATATATATATGTGATTCTATCATGCTCATATGTGTGCTAAGGCAGTAAAAAAATTGAATATGTGATTATAGCATGTTCATATGTGTTCTAAGGCATCTAGAAAAACTCTATATGTGATTCTACCATGCTCAGATGTGCTTTAAGATAGTCAAAAAAACTATATATGTGATTATACCTGAGAGGGACCTGGAATCGAAGATCCCCTATCCTGAACAGCGGCCTTGATCTCATTTCGGAGAAAGGGGGCGACGGTGTATTAGAAGTAGTTATTCAGTGATTCATTAATGATCTCGCGTACATCATCACCGGAAAGAATAGTCGGCTGCTTGGAGCTTATGTCGGCGCAAGAAGTTGGTGAGCCGTAACTGGAAGAACCAATAACTGGTGAAGTGTTCATATTACTCCCAAACCCGAACACACGACCTTTTTTGGGTTCACCTGCTGCAGTCACCCATGCTGTAGGATCAAATGATGGATGCTGAGTAGCGTCTTCACCATATCGCTCTACCATTTGTTGCTCATATGCCTCCTACAAAATAATGTTTAAAGTATTCATTAATAATTAATGATAACATTATGATGACTTGCATATATATTGCAATGATTATTAATAGAATTAATACATACCGTTGTCGTTCTCGCCTTCTCTGATACGAAGACTCCCGTGGTCTTCCGTTTATGTGTTTCTACAAACACATCCTTATATGGTACACTGCCTCCTTTTTCTGCTTCCTGCGAAGTTAAATGACAAAAGATTTAGTACACAAATTTGCAACTATACTTATAAAATTAATATTATATATTGATGAGTTACCATTTTCTTTAGGTGGTTCCCAAATGTCTTAGATCCACCTGTGTGTAGATGGGCTTCGGGCATCTTCGATCGATTTTGTGAAGCCTTCGCAGAGCGATTTTTAAATGCATCTCCCGCCCACATATCGCACATTTCATCCCAGTAATCTCTCCTGATAGTAATAGGACCATGGCCCTTCCACAGTAATGGATCATCTACTACGCCAGATGCTTTTTTTGCTGCAGTCTTCATAGTGTGCAGCATGTCTGCAAATCGATTGGCAGCCACCTTCTGCCACACCTTCCTTGCATCATTTTCTTCCACCGTAGTTGCAAAGCGATTCGAAGCCTACATATTCCTTGATCTTTAACATCACCATGGCGAACCTACGCACAGACATAAACAATTATTGTGATCACGATCAATTAAGTAACTTAGTGTTGTTTATAAGTACAAAATTTATGTTAGCTTCTTTACCAACTGTTTCAACCACTCCACAAACTTAGTTTCACGTTCTTTTTGTACTTCTGCATTAGTGAGATGTGAAACTTTGCTTTGCAACTCCAGATCAAATCGTCTGCAAACCACAAATACTTATATTACCGAGCCATGTATCCACATATAGAACATAAAAGGATTTATAATTGAGTTGCATATACATATACTTACTCGATGTATGGGTCGATCGCTGAACAATTAAAAAGAATATAGATGTGTGCTGCATCTTGCTCTCGATCTGTCAATAGCCTTGATCGGCAACTACCAAATGCATGCCCAAGTCGTTGAAATATCGACAGCTTGTCAGCTACAGTTACTTGTTCTCCATCATCGTTACGGGGCGGGCATGTGTAACGTGTTGAAATATGAGGTTCGAAGTACATAGATGAGAAATTTGAAATCTCTTCTAAAGTGTACGCCTCACAAATAGAGCCTTCTACTCTTGCTTTATTACGAACCTTTTTTTTTAGGTCGAACATGCATCTGACAAGAATATACATTTCAAATTTTAAATATCTGTCATTAAAGAGACAAATATAAAAAAACATATACCTTTCAAATGGGTACATCCATCGATATTGCACAGGGCCACCAACCCTTAGTTCATATGGCAGATGTATGATCAAATGTTCCATAACATCGAAAAATGCTGGCGTAAATATCTTTTCTAACAGACAAACAGTGGTGATGACAGAGTCCTCGAGATTCTTTACATCTGATACAATGACCTCCGATGCGCACAATGTTCTGAAAAATCCGCTCAACTCAGACAATACCCCCCATATAGATTTGTCTAACATATCATGGAATGCTAGGGGTATCAATCGTTGCATAAAGATATGACAATCATGGCTCTTCAACCCATATAACTGTCCATCGTCAATCTTCACAGCCCGAGCAATGTTAGAGACATATCCATCTGGAAATCTCAGTTGTCTCAACCATTGACATACATGTTTTATTTGATCAGGTCCGAGCACGTACTTCGCCTTTGGTTTCAGTACTTTGCCATTATACTCTTTGAGTTCCAATTCTGGTCTTTTACATATTAATTTTAAATCCATACGGGCCTTCGGATTATCCTTCGTTTTTCCTTTAATATTCATTACTGTATTGAACACATTATCAAACACATTTTTCTCTACATGCATCACATCCAAATTATGTCGTATCAATAGGGTCGGCCAATACGGTAGTTCCCAAAAAATAGATTTTTTCGTCCAATTGTGTTCCTTCCCAAATCCACGGAAGGGTGTAGGACTGCGGGCATCTGTTAATACATCTGGAAAGTATCGCAATCTTCTTAAAATCTCTATGCCAGACAATCTTGAGGATGGACCTTCCATTTCAGTTGTGCCTGCTGTAAATGCATTCTTTTGACGTCGGAACGGATGATCGCTGGGTAGAAATCGACGATGGCAATCAAACCAGCAAGGCTTCCTTCCATGCCTCAATCTAAAAGCTTTGGAATCCTCCATGCAGTACGGACAAGCCAACCTCCCATGTGTGCTCCAACCAGATAACATACCATATGCAGGGAAGTCACTGATTGTCCATAGAACAGCGGCCTTCATGTTGAAATTTTGTTTTTTGTGGGCATCATACGTGGTAACACCGTCATCCCACAGTACTTTTAATTCATCAATCAATGGCCTTAGATATACATCAAGATTTTGGTCAGGTGAGGTCGGACCAGGGATCAACAGAGACAAGAAAAGATTTGGACGTTTCATACACAAGCTTGGTGGAAGGTTGTATGGAGTTACAAATACTGACCAGCATGAGTATGGAGTTGATCTACCCCCAAATGGATTAAATCCATCTGTACATAGACCGAGTCTAACATTTCGCACTTCCATTGCGAAGTTCTGATGAGTACGATCAAAGTGCTTCCAAGCTTCAGCGTCAACAGGATGCGTGATCTTGTTTTCATCGTGTCGAACTTTATTTGCATGCCATCTCATGTGTTTAGCTGTCTTTGAAGACATATACAATCGCTGCAATCTAGGAGTGATAGGAAAGTAGCGGAGCGACTTGTATGAAACTTCCTTTGATCTCGTGCTACCATTGCCTCTTGTCTTTGGCTTGAACCGAGGATGCCCACATGACGGGCATGATATGTCGTTTTCCTGCTCCTTGAAATACAACATGCAGTGATTTGGACAAGCATCAATCTTTTTGTAACCCATACCTAGAGCGTTGACCATAACTTTCGCACGATAGAAATTTTGTGGCAATTTCTCATCTTTAGGCAACATACTCTTCACAATCATGCACAAACGGTCAAAACATGATTGACTCAAATTATACTCGGACTTCAAATTCATTAGTTGAAGAACTGCAGACAAGATAGTGTGACTCTCACAACCGTTCCAAAGTGGCTCATCAGCATCTCTAAGTAAATCATAAAATCTACTAGCTGCATCGTTTGGTGATTCTTCATCTACGACAGTTCTTACATCACTAGAACTCATAGCAGAACCCAATTCTGTTCCTGCAGCATCAAATATCAAATTCGTATATGGATTATCGTGCACCACATTCACCCGTGCATCAAAATCGTTTCTAAATTCTTCTCCATGAAACGTCCAGTTCTGATAATCACTCACAAAACCCTTCCTGTATAGGTGATGTCTAACGCCATGAGGTTCTACAAATCGATTATTCTTACAAATCTTGCAGGGACACCTAATCCGACCTGTGGGATCTACCGTACTGACACTTGCCGTTGCAAATTCAATAAAACTGTCGACACCATCCATATATTCATGCGATAACTCATTGTCTACTATCCTACGGTACATCCATTCACGGTTTGCAGTCATTCTGTCGTATGATGTTACGAATAGTATCCTAACCAGTTAAAAGAGAACCATCAGAATACTATGATGAAGAAAATATCAAATTTATCATGCAATATATGATGTCATACAATCACAAGAATTATGATGCATGCATTGATAACTTAATATTTTCATGTGCAAACTATTCATGACACGATACATTCATTTGAAGCATGCTTTCAGTATACAATTTCACATGGAAGACATAATCAAATTGAAAGTAACTACATGTAAGCATGGATACAATCACATCAAACATTGCAATACATCGAAATAATTCATATCAAACAAATATCAAACATGTACCTGCAGCAAACACACTTCAATATCCCACTAACTACTACCATGCATAGCATGGACTCCGTACTCCAAAAATAAGAACACTTCCATATTCATACATTAAAATCATGCTCAGCATGATCTCCGAACTCCAACAAAGTAGTCATAGATATCAACAACTAAGTGAGTGTGTGAACAATAAAGTGTTATATTCAATAAATTAAATAACATGTGATGCGCTTGCATCACTTACTCACCACGGGTATTTACCCGATTTGCATTGTTTTTGTCACTTACTTACCACGGGTGGCGGGGCACAAGCAAGTTCTGTTGAGAAATCTGCAAAAAAAAATGATGTTTTAAAATGAAGTCACCATGAAATTATTCGACCATATTAAATCATAAAACCTTAAAATACAAGAAAATAAATTATAAATAAACCAAAACATCATAAACTATAAGAAAAATAAACCATAAAATTAAATAAAAAAGCCACAATTTAAACCTTAATCAAACAAGGAAAAAACCTGCCAAAATCAAATACAAAAAAATCCTTCATCAAATTAACTAAAAAGTATTAATTAAAAAAATGTGATTTAAATCCCTAATTATAGAAAATAAAAATAAAAACTCTAAATAAATAAAAAAAACCTAATCAAATTAACTATAAAAGCCTTAATTAAAAAATTTTGATTTAAAGTCCTAACCAAATTAACTAAAAATCCTTAATTAAAAAAATTATGATTCAAATCCCTAATCATAGAAAATAAAAATAAAAGCTCTAATCAAATCCAAGAAAACCCTAATCAAATTAACTATAAAATGCCCTAATTTTTAAATTTTGATTCAAAGCCCTAATAAAACAAAATCAAATAAAAAACCCTAATTAAATTAACTACAAATAGCCTTAATTTAAGAAATTTGATTCAATTGCTTAATAAATGAAAATCAAAATAAAAAATCCTAATCAATGAAAATCAAAGAAAACTAAACAATAAAAATAAAATAAAAACCCTAATTTCTGAAAAAAGAAAAAAAAGAGCAAGAAACCAGGGGGTCGACCCCCGGCCGGACACGGCAGGGGGTCGACCCCCGGCCGGACATCAAAAGGGGTTGACCCCCTGCCGGACAAGGCAGGGGGTTGACCCCTGGCCGGAGACGGCAAGGGGGTCGACCCCGGCCGGACAAGGCAGGGGGTTGACCCCCTGCCGGACATCAAAAGGGGTTGACCCCCTGCCGGGGTTGACCCCCTGCCGGACACGGCGGGGGGTCGACCCCCGGCCGGACATGGCGGGGGGTCGACCCCCCCCCCCCCGGCCGGACACGGCAGGGGGTCGACCCCCTACCAGGGTTGACCCCCGGCCGGACACGGCAGAGGGTCGACCACCTACCGGGGTCGACCGCCTGGCAGAGTCGACCCCCTGCCGGAAAACGCAGGGGGTCGACCGCCTGGCAGAGTCGACCCCCTGCCGGAAAACGCAGGGGGTCGACCGCCTGGCAGAGTCGACCCCCTGCCGGAAAAAGCAGGGGGTCGACCTCCAATCCATTTACGTACCTGCGGTTGCTCCGGGCAGCGACGGCGGCAGCGGAAGGTTGACGGAAGGAAGAGGGCGGCAGGAGGGAGAGGGCGGCGGGCGGGAGCAGCGAAAGGAGAAAGGAAAAAGAGGGCTGGGATTAGGGGTAATGCGACATATAGCGACGGCTTAGCGACGGATTAATTCCGTCGCTAAGCCATCGTAATTCAAAAAACAAAAAAGGCGACAGAAAATATTTCGTCGCTATGTTGCGACGGAATCTTAGCCGTCGCAATTCCGTCGCTAACTGTCGTATTTATTGCGACAAAACATTCTCTCGCAAAATCCGTCGCTACTTAGCGACGGATTTTGCGAGGGAATGTTTTCTGTCGCTAGTTTCGTAAAATTCTACAAATATAGCGATGGATTCATTTCTCTCGTTAATCTGTCGCTAAGTAGCGACGATATAACTCCGTCGCTAAATTCCGTCGCTAATCAACTATTTTTTTGTAGTGTGACCAGTGTTGTGAGAGGCCTACGCAGAGGCTTACGCCGAGGCGTACGCCTTAGAGGCGAAGCACAAAAAAAAATACTAAAGCGCTAGATGAAGCGTTTGTGGGTTCGAAGCACATGCTTCACATGAGTGAAGCGTGCGCCTCGCTTCGAGTCTCACTTCGATTATAAGGCGTACGCCTCATGTACAACCCCAAAAAATTGAAATACGAAAGGGTTTCTCTCTTTCTTTTAATGTTTTAAACCTTCATCCCCCCCCCCCCCGCATCCCTTCATTTCCCTTTTCGTGCCTCCCCCAACCCTCTGTAAAAATCGCACAGGGGGGACAACATCAACAATGCAGGTTCTCTCGATATGACCAGTCTAGTTGATGCTCCAAGCACCAGTGAATTGGACGTTACAAGCCTTTTAGGGGGGACAACATCAACAATTCGCCTTTCTGATGTCGCAACTCTTGCTGTTGGTTATATGTTTATATTTTGTGTGGTTTTCTTTTACCTAAGCCTATTGGCTTTGATCCGCTACAGCATGGGTGAGCGGTTCACCATGGGCAGGCTTTATGGACTTGCTTCTGTAGCAGAAGCAATTCCATCTATATTGAGGCAATTTTTTGCTGGAACGAGGCATTTGATAACTATGGTTAAGGTTGCCTTTCTGTTAGTCATAGAGCTTGGGGTCTTTCCATTAATGTGCGGTTGGTGGCTGGATATTTGCACAATCAAGATGTTTGGGTCTACAGTTGCACAGCGGGTTGAGTTCTTCTCAATCTCGCCCTTGGCAAGCTCCTTGATCCACTGGGCTGTAGGGATCGTCTACATGCTGCAAATAAGCATTTTTGTTAGCCTTCTTCGAGGGGTACTTTTTACAATTGCTTGTTTATAAGCTTGCATGATTTTCTAGTGTTTGGCAGATGCAATATTATGGGCATATCTACTACTGTTCTAACTTATTTTTTCATTGCTTAATGTAGGTTTTGCGCAATGGCGTTCTATATTTTCTTCGTGATCCTGCAGATCCTAATTATAATCCATTCCGTGATTTAATTGATGACCCTGTGCACAAGCATGCACGTCGGGTTCTTCTATCAGTCGCTGTTTATGGGAGCTTGATTGTAATGCTGGTATTTTTGCCTGTCAAGCTTGCCATATATATGGCGCCATCTGTCTTCCCTTTGGATGTTAGGTAAGTTTTCTACTTTATGCTGAAGTCCAAATTTTCCCTCTGCTGTTCTCTATGAACTGGTTTTAAATAGTGTCCTTTTTCCCTTCTTGAATATGTCTTCAACTGTTTCTGTTGATTTGCAGTCTATCTGATCTTTTTACTGAGATACCAGCAGATATGCTCCTTTTTCAAATCTGTCTGCCATTTGCTATGGAACACTTCAAGCCTCGGACAACAATCAAAGTAGTTCTTTGAAGATGGTTTAGTCTAGTTGGTTGGGCTCTTGGATTAACTGAGTTTCAACTCGATGGTAAGGCTACCATACATCTAAGGTCATGTTCTTACAATTTTTTTTTGCTCCAGTTTTTTCTGACCTGTTATCATCCAGGTATACGGCACCTGAGGTTCTGCTCCAGTCACCTGCGTATGACTCTGCAGTTGGTAAGTTTGCTCTCTGGCCAAATCAAGAAGTTCCTTTTATTAATAGATGATGATATTGACTCCATGATTTAGAGGGCCAATACGTTCTTGCTGATATTGCAGGTTGTACTACTCTTATGTGATATAAAAGAAATGCCATCTGATATTGCAGGTTGGCGGCGAGGAAGAGCAGCAACCCGACGACAACGATGAGTTAACTATAGGAAAATATTATTTATTTTATATTGTCGTTTATTATTAGTTTTTATTTAAAATTTTTATTATTTTATTAATATTATATATTTTTTTATTTTGATCATGAAGCTTACGCTTCAACGCCTCGAGGCTTACGCCTCGCTTCATAACAAGCTCAACGCCTCGCTTCGCCTCAACGCATTTAACAACCTTGGTCATGACTCATGAGTGTGCGTCCTTGTCACTAAGGCCAATGCTGAGTATGCTCGCTAGTGGGCAAAGAGGTCCTCAGGTATAGTTTACAAAGTATTCAGACCAATGTTTGTATCGGCCGATAAGTAACGTATCGTATCACCAGAAAATCGATATGATTACAATCTGACCTGAATCGGCTATTTTTTAATAAATATAAAAATAGCTTAAAATTATTTTTTAAAATATTATTTTAATAGTTTTAACATGTGTCACGTTTTGATTGACACATGATATTTTTTAATTATTTTTTGACTGATTCAGTACAATACACTTGAGTATGGGTGCCGGCCAATACAACTGAATTATCGGTCAAACGATACATGTCCGATTCCGATTCCGATTCAGACCACACAAAACACAGAAAATCACTAAAGCTTGTAGTGATTTTTTGTGTAGAACATAAACATAGTGCAGTGATTTTCTGTGTTTTGTGTGGCCCGAGTACTTTGTAAAGTACTCTGGCCCGATCACTAAATCTGCTTTCAGTTTTACATCAATGAACCCAGTAAGTGATACTGTTTTTCCTCAGCTATACAATGTAATTAAAGGCCTAGCTTTTCAAGAAACTGCTCAATATGATCATCTGAGTTACTTTTATTACCTTTAAAGTTACTTATTTTTATTTTGCCTTCAAATTTAACTACAAAAGTGACTCAATAATTTAAGAAAAGGTTACAAAGTGCCACTTAAAGATTTAAATATATCTATGTGATATAAAAGGCATTTATGATAGGCAGTCTGGGTTGGGCAGACCCCTACAGTTATACGACCATACCATTGGGATTCGAACTTGCAACATCCCGACACAAGGTGACATGAACTATCTGCTCCTACCAGACAAGCATAGCCCGGTTGGTAATATAAATTTCTTAAAAAGTAAGCATTTAACTTAAGTATTTAAAAACTAAAGAAGCTAAAGGTATATATATTTGTCATATGTTCCAATAAAATAATAACAAGCTATTATTGGTGGTAGCTTGTCGGCTAGACCTCATGGGCTTTAGGTGGGTTGTGATGGTTAAAATATTAATTTCTCCCTAATTTGCAGCAGACCATGCCTCTTTACTAATATGTGATCTTATAATTTCAAGTTATTTATTTAATATAGCGTTAATTTAGTTAGTGGTCTTATTTGATTAATCTTTTTTTCTTATATGAGAGTGAAATCAAGCGACTGACTATTTTATCATTAAATAGTTAAACTACTCTCTTAACAATATTTTATATGCCACTCAGGAGTCTAAACTACCTGAGCTTTTTGTATATTTATTAACAGTAGGAAATTTAAAAAACAAAAATCAAGGCGATACTGGTTTTCTAATCTATTCTTATAGGGTGTGGATGCCCTAAAAGCTCCAGAGTTTTCTTCTTCTTTTTTTCTAGTAAGGGTAGGTTTGGTCCGATGACATGAGATTCACATCTTAATACACTTTAGAAAGTAAATCTCATTTTAACAAGTCTAGAAATAGTTCAGAATTTTACTTGCATTCTTATTGTTGTGCCTTTGACCACAAATTTGTTTAGGCCTTTCTATTTATCTTAATACAAATGATTTTGATAATAGGAATTCTGAGTGACATCCATACAAAGTCTTCAATGGAAACAAAGTGATTTCTTGCATTGCAATATTAGTAAGAAACATCAATGGGATTAGGAAAATATCATGTCAATCACAATATTTTAAAAATATTACTTTTTTTTATAGGCAAGATAAACTGGAGAATAACCCTAGTGTGATTCGAACCTGAGACTCACAGTTATGATAGTGTGACCAAATCATCCCGCTATCTCATTTGATCCCAAATATGGTCTAATGTTTGCTATCTTCATTGGTAAGAAACCCCTAGTGAAAAAATGTAATATTTTTAATTTTTCAGCTATTATGCACATATGACTTTTTATATGTGATTTACATATTAAGTTTAGTATAAACTGACTTTTGGATTGTGCTTTTCTGATGTATATGTCAGATTTTATGAGGTTTGAAAATTATTTGGACTATAATATACCACATTTTTAAATATAAACAAATATATTTTTACATTGAAAAACAATAATATAAGATAAGCCATCAATCCCAATGGCTTCATGATGCACCTCAACTATATTTGTTTTGTTTATATTGGTCCCTAACATTATTGTGGCAACTCAAGTCACTATTCAATAATTATTTATTTCTTGAGAGGATGCACTAACATGGAAGAGTCATCCCATGTTATTAACAAAATAGACAAAAAAAAAAACGAATATGCACTAACATGGACCATTCATATGGCATATGTTAACAAAAATAGACAAAAAGCAAAAAGGAGAGGAAAAAAAACACAGAAAAGATGCTGTGACGGACCAATCTTGCATATATTAACACAATAGACAAAAAAAAGAGAGAGCAAAGAACAGTGTTTGACAATACAAAAGGAAAATAATTTTTTTTATAAAACGTATTTTAGCCCATTTGTTATGAGCACTAGTCTTAACCTGCCGTAGCTATGATCGCCCAAGTCCGGATCGGGTGCAATATGATTGAACAAAAATTTGTGCACTAAGAACCTCATCACCCTCCATCATGTCTTGGGTCCCACACTTGACCAGCCTTGTCCCCAAGATGGAGGGTGATAAAGGTGCTTAATGCACAAATATTTCTGCAATCATATTGCACCTTATCTTTTCAGGTGTAAAAGCTCCATAGGTGCTCCTCCCACTAGGGATGGCAGTGGAGCGGGGTGGGGACAAGGTCTCCACCCCCCCCCCCCCCCCACCTCAAGATTAGAACCTCCATCCCCACCTCTATCCTCGGCGGTGATGGATTTTAACCTCCACCCCCGCCTTCATCCCCGTTTCATGTCCTCCATCCCCGGTTCAAACGGGGATGAGGCGGGGCGGGGATATTGCGGGGAAAAGTGACAGGGATGGGTCGGGGCAGGGATGAGGCGGGGGTCGTGGTGGGGCGGGGAAAAGTGTATGTCCATCCCCCCCTCCATCCCCGAACGGGGATGGATTTTAACCTTCATCCCTGCCTCCACCCCCGTTTCATACCCTTCATCCCCGGTCCGAACGGGGAGAGGCGGGGCGGGGGCCTGCTTTCCCTCGGTCCACTGCCATCCCTACCTCCGACCCAATGTTGTCAGTATCAATATCGTCCTTGAATCATTTGGCCACTGATTGAGTTGTATAGGCCGATACCAATACTCAACTGAATCATTCTTTATTGTCCAAAAATAATAAAAAATATTATGTGTCAATATGTTAAAAATAATAAAGTAATACTAAATAATAATTATAATATTTTTATATTTATTAAAAAAACAATTTAAAAGTGAAGTCTGTCAATTTTATGCCGATAAGATTTGCATCGGCCGATACACACCTATACCGGTAACATTGCCTCGATCCCCATCCAAGTGGTTTCTATTATCTTGTCATGGTTTTAAATATGCTCTATAGTGACAAAGTTTAAATTGCAAAATAGAGGCAGCAAAATTCTTGAGAGAAATTAAAAATATTTGTCGTCGGCAAAATATATGTGAAAATAAATTAAATAAGAAATAAGAGCATATATAAAAGATCATTTAAAAATAAAACATATAAAAAAAAGTAAAATAAAATATTTTTTCAAAAAGAATCTAATAAATTTTTGTCTAAACAATAATGCAACCATATTTTGAAATATCATGATATTTTGGCCGTTTAAAAGGGCAGCTAAAACACTTGCCTTTTTTGGTGATCACTCTGTTGCTTCTTGGACCAACTTCTCCACCACTTGGCACTAGTCAGTGGGGGTGTCAATTGGTCGGGTTTGGTTTGGACCCAAAATCAGACTTTAGTCTGGTTTTCGGGTATAGTATCAGGCCCGGGTTTGGGTTTAATCGGGTCTACTATAAGAGAAACCATACCCGGACTCGATAAGAAATACATGAATCGGACCCGGATCATACCCGACAAAATAATATTTTTATCATTTTTACATTAAAAATTTGTGCGTCTTAATCAGAACTCGGGTTGGACCCGGGTCTCATATAAAATTTCACAAACTATACCTGGATCCATGTAATAATAGGACCTTTGGGTTTGGACCTGGTGTTGGATTAACCACCACGATTGACGTGGTGGTTATCCACGATGTGGATACATCCCCACATCAAGGATGATCCATCCGATAAATGAGCATACGATAAGGGGGAACGATTACACAAACTGTTCCCACCGTATGCTTTATAAAGACTGGGTATCATAAGCGACCCAAGCCAAGTGTGCGAAAGAGAAATACAGGTCTACTCACCGACTGCATCCGAAAGCTTGGGCTCGTGGAGGGCAGCAGTCCGGCTGAGCAGAGAATTTTCCGGCGACCTCCCTTTTCCGGTAACCACCGCAGCTCTGCAATGGCCGCCTCAGGTACGCTGTGTGTTTTTCTTTTTCTGCAGGGGTTGTATGCCATGAGATGGCAGAGTCACTAGCGCACCGAACCGATGGTAGAAACCCCCAGACGACCCAACATTGGGTTATGGGCCCACACCCCACTTTCGTTGCGGGGTGTGCTCTGGGTCGACCAGCAAAGCAGGTCACCGTGGGGTGACGTTGCTGCTGGTCACCGGCGCCTGTCGCCGACAACGACGACTGTTGCTGTTGGGCGACAGACAGACAGATTAAAAAAAAAACTATCTTACCTCTGTTTTTGGAGGTTTTTTGTCGGCGAGGACACCGCCAGCGTTTCCCTTCTCCATCCGCCATTAAAAAACTGCAAGAACCGTCGCCGACGACTATTGAGTCGTCGGGTTTTTTGAAAAGGTTTCTACGTTTTTGGCTAGTGGATGGCTGCTTTCGCCGGTGAAAAGGCGCCATTAGCGACGGCATTGGTCGCCGACTGACAGGCGACATTGGTCGCCGACTGACAGGCGACATTGGTCGTCGGGGTTGATCGCCGGCAGGCAGCGGCGATGGTCGCCGGCAGGTGACGGCGGCCATCGCCCTCTGCAATGCTGTGAGTGAAACTACGAAATAGGGTTTTTGAAAACCCTATTTCGTGTTTCACGGTTTAATATCGGGATCCATTTTCGGATCCAGGATATGCCGGGTCAGACCCGGATCCGGTAAATACCGGGTCCGACCCGAATCAAGGAGCCTCCGGGTCAGACCCGGATATGGTAGCAATCGGGTCAGACCCAAATATGGTAGCAACCGGGTCCGACCTGGATCCGGTTTATATTGGGTTCGACCCGGATCCGGTCTATACCGGGTCTGACCCGAATTAAGGAACCCCCGGGTCAGACCCGGATCCGGTAGCTACAGGGTCCGACCCGGATTCGGTAGCTACCGGGTCCGACCCAGATCCGGATATTACTCGGGTCCGACCCGGATAAGGTAAACTCCGAGTCAGACCCGGATCCAGTATGTATCAGGTCAGACCCGGATCTAGTCCATACCGGGTCCGACCCAGATCCAGATTATATCGGGTCTAACCCGGATCCGGATATAGCTAAGTCCGACCCGGATCCCGATCATACCGGGTTTGATCCGGATCCAGATCATACTGGGTCTGATCCGGATCCAGAAGGGTCCAGACACTATTTGGCCTGAACCGGATCAGGGTCTGATTCAGCCTCCTTTCGGGACCGGTTCAGAGCTGTTTTTGACCGGTTCTTTCCAGTTTCTCACCGGTTTCGAGATGCTAAGACCCCGTTTTCTTAAATATAAGAAAATACAGGGATTTTGGCATGTGGTTATAGGGTTTTATGAACTTTTGTTCATACTTTCCCCAGTTCATATGGTTTAGAACCGGTTTGGACACTTGGATGACCGGTTTGGGGCCGTTTCAGACCGGTTCAGAGTGCTTTAAGACTAGTTCGTGAAATATATGACATGTTCATTCAGTTTTAGAACCATTTCGAGGGTCATATGTCTGGTCCATTCAGTTTACGGACTATTTCAAGATATTTTTTGCATATTTGGCATTAAGGATAGTTAGATGACTCAGTGTTTTCATGTCACCAAAGTGACTGAATACACGTAAGTCATCAATGAATTTTATACTATCATACAGTTTAAGCTGATATGCATATTGTACTTATATTCATGAAACGATAGACGACCCAAAGGTAGTTTTATCGTATTTGGAATTTAAGTAGGGTAGAATAAGGTAAATGTGTCGAGATACAACACACATGAGTATCCAAAGATACATTGTGTTGATGGTTTATCTTCATAAGAACCTTAGTTTTACCGAATATGGTCGGTAGGCGAAGTGGTTTTGCGTGTCGGAGCTCTTACCAAAGTAGGACTCCGATGACCCCCTACACTCGCCTGAAAAGAAGCATATCAAGAGCCTTTATTATTTTTTGCTTTTTCTATTAAAGTTTAAGTCTCGTCTGAATGCTTTCTGATACGTGTCTTTTGTCATGTAGTTTCTAGTTCTGTGATTCTAGATGGCTCTAGCTCTATACCTTTTCTAGATGGATCTAATTTTAGTAATTGAAAAGAAACTGTTCTTTTTGCATTAGGGTATATGGATCTAGATCTGGCCCTAAGGATAGATGAACCCACTGCCCTCACTGATTAGAGCACTGCTGATCAAAAGATTGCTTTTGAGAAGTAAGAGCACTCGAACAGGATTAGCTTGTTGCTTTTGCAATCTAAAATAGCTAAGAACATTTGAAGTGCTATCCCACAATGTAGAACAGTGAGGGATATCATGAATGTCATTGAGGCACAGTTTGTGTGTTCAAACAAGGCCAGAGCCAATACCCTGATATCAAAACTCATATCTATGAAATATACTGGAGGGGGAAACATTCGCCAACACATTTTGGAGATGAGAAACATAGCATCTCAGCTGAATGACATAAAGCTTACCATCTCTGATTCTTTCCTAGTGCATTTAGTCCTAACATCCTTACCCTTGGAATACAGACTTTTCAAAATCTCGTACAACAGACATAATGATGAATGGACATTTAATGAACTCATGTCCAAGTGTGTTGAAGAAGAAGAGAGGATGAAAGGTGAGAAGATGCAGAGTGCACATATGGCTTCTCATACGTCCAAGGTAGGACCAAGGAATTATGCATTTAAGAGAAATGCTAGGAAGAAGCCAACTGGAGATAAGTCATCCCAAGACAAGTAATCCAATATTGCTTCCATAAAGTGCTTCTTTTGCAAGAAGGGACACATAAAGGCAGATTGCATAAAGTACAAGAAATGGTTGGAAAAGAGAGGTAATTTGTCATTAGTTTCTCATGAATGTAATTTATTACACATTCCTGAAAGTAGCTGGTGGATTGATTCTGGTGCTACTATTCATATTTCCAACTGTCTACAGTTGTTCCTGAGCAGAAGAGAACCAACAATGCATGAGAAAAGCATTTATTCAGGAAACAAGATGTGTTCACATGTGAAGGGTGTTGGAACCTGCAAGATTACTCTGAATACAAGCGTAGTTTTAGATCTTCATGATGTCTTTTATATTTCATCGTATAGTAGAAACTTAATTTCAATTTCAAAGTTAGATAAATTTGGATATTGTTTTAAGTTTGAAAATTCCAAATTATTCATATTCAAAAATTCAATTGAAATTGGTTCTGCATCAGTTTATGATGGTTTATATAGATTGAATGTGAAGATCCAAACTCAGGAGTCTTTGACTTCTGAATATGCATTAGTTGGAAATAAACGTAGCATGACGAATGATAAATCTTACATGCTTTGGCATCGAAGGTTGGGTCATATCTCTGAAAAGAGAATAAAGAGACTGGTAAATGAAGGGATCTTGAAATCTCTAGATTTTACTAACAATGATCCATGTGTTGATTGCATAAAGGCTAAGCATACAAACACATATAAAAAGGGTGTTAAACGCAGTACTGAGATATTAGAAATAGTCCATACGGATGTATGTGGACCGTTTTTCTCCTGTTACATAGACGAAAAATATTTCGTCACCTTTATTGATGACTATTCTCGGTATATGTATCTCTACTTGATTTTCGAAAAATCTGATGTTTTTCAGATGTTTTAAGAAAGAAGTAGAGAAACAAACTGATAAAGTTATTAAGATAGTCAGGTCTGATAGAGGTGGCGAATATTATGGTAGGTTTACTGAGATGAGGCAAAGAGAAGGACCATTAACGCGATTTCTTAAAGAGGAAGACATTGTGCTTCAATATACCATGCCTGGTAGTGCCTATCAGAATGGTGTAGCTGAAAGGAGAAATCGTACGCTTAAAGAAATGGTCAGGGCCATGTTGAATTATTCAACACTTCCCATAAAGTTATGAGGTGAAGCTTTAAGGACTGTTGTGCATATTTTGAATAAGGTTCCTACGAAATCTGTGCCTAAAACTCCTTACGAGCTGTGGACAGGTAGGAAACCATCATTGTATTATATGCACATATGGAAATGTATTGCAGAGGCTAAACTGTATAACCCCCACATTAAAGCCTTTGATCCAAGAACAACTAGTGGATATTTCATTGGTTATCCAGAAACATCAAAAGAGTACAGATTTTATTGCCCATCTCACTCACCACAGATTGTTGAAACGGATAAGGCTAAATTCTTAGAAGATAGTTCAGTAGGATTGAGTGCACTTCAAAGCCTTGGTTTTGAGGAAGAACAGGATCCAGTTTCAAAACCTGCTAAGGAAAACATCGAAAGATACCATATTATTATTCCTAACGATGATGTGGTTGATCATTCGATTGTTAATGCACAAATCCAAAGTGAACTTATTGTGGACAATGCGGAAGAACACGAACAGGATGATCAGGTTCAATCTGAGCCTGAGGAACGACCTGCTTGGAGATCCACAAGGATTAGGAGATCTGCCATACATCCTGATTATGTGGTGTACCTTCAGGAGCCTTGTGATTTCATAGATATGGATGATGACCCATTGACTTTTATGGAAGTTGTTGAAAGCAAACAATCTTTGCACTGGATAGAAGCCATGAAAGAAGAGTTAGACTCTATGGCTAAAAATCAAGTGTGGGATCTTGTCACGTTACCTAAAGGAGTAAAGCCCGTAGAGTGTAAATGGGTCTTTAAGACCAAAAAGGACTCCAAAGGTAACATAGAGAGACATAAAGCAAGATTGGTTGATAAAGGATTCACACAAATGGAGGGCATTGACTATAATGAGACATTTTCTCCTGTCTCAACTAAGGAGTCAATGAGGTTAATTTTGGCCCTCGTAGCTCATTATGACTTAGAGCTACATCAGATGGATGTGAAAACATCGTTCCTCAACGGAGATCTGAATGAAGAGGTATACATGGAACAACCTCTTGGTTTCTCTGAAAATGATCGTTTGGTTTACAAGCTTAACAAATCAATATATGGACTTAAACAGGCCTCCTGACAATGGTATATTAAATTTTTCCAAGTCATTGTGACTTTCGGGTTTACATAAAACATTATTAATCAATGTATATACCTTAAGGAAACTGAGAATAAGTTCATTATATTGATGTTGTATGTGGATGACATTTTACTTGCAACCAACGATATAAAGTTGCTTTCAGAGACAAAACAGTTTCTTGCATTACATTTTTATATGAAAGATATGGGTGAGGCTGCTTACGTTCTTGGCATTGAGATTCGTCAAGACCGAGCAAAAGGTTTTCTAGGCCTCTCTCAAAGATTCTATATAGAAAAGGTGTCAAAGCGATATGGGATGGAGAATTGTTCTCCTAGTTCTACACCCATATCAAAAGGTGACAAGCTGAGCCTAAAAGATTGTCCACAGATTGATATTGACAAAGCACAGATGAGTGTTTATCCATATGCATCAGTTGTTGGCAGCTTGCAGTACGCACAGACATGTTCTCGACCAGATATTTCTTTTGCAGTAGGGGTACTTGGCAGATTTCAGTCTAACCCAGGTTTATCCCATTGGAAGGCTTCCAAGAAAGTCTTGCAATACTTGCAAGGGACAAAAGACTATATGTTAACGTATCATAAAGTAGATCACCTCGAGGTCATTGGCTACTTAGATGCGGATTTAGAAGGATGCCTTGATAGTAGAAAATCTACTACTGGGTATGTCTTCTTACTTGCTGGGGGCGCGATCTCTTGGAGGAGTGGAAAGCAGACGACCACTGCTGCCAACACCATGGAAGCAGAATTCATAGCATTGTACGAGACTACTTCGCAGGCTATATGGTTAAAGAACTTCATATCACAGTTAAAGGTGGTCGATTCCATTGGGAAGCCACTGAAGGTCTACTGTGATAATGAAGCTGCAGTGTCCTTTTCGAACAACAACAAAAGTACTACGTCATGCAAGCATATGAAATTGAAGTATTTTGTTGTTAAAGAAAGGACGGAGAATCATTTAGTGCATATTGTCAATATTGGTACCAAAGAGATGATCGTTGATCCTCTTACTAAAGGGCTAGCACCGGGATTACATTCCGAACATGTAATAAGGATGGGATTGTTAAACTCTTTTTGACATATGCATATAAATAAAGTGATCACTTTTAGTTTTTTGATTCTCATTATGGTTGTTGTCAATCTCCTAAGGATTAGAGATTCAACTAAGGACCTTTAGAATAGATTATAAAGGCCATTCTATTCATCAAGTTATTCCCATAAGGTTTTCTGGTTAAAAGATTTATCGTCGGATCAAGTGGGAGAATGTTGGATTAACCACCACTATTAACGTGGTGGTTATCCACGATGTGTATACATCCCCACATCAGGGATGATCCATCCGATAAATGAGCATATAATAAGGGGGAACAGTTACACAAACTGTTCCCACCGTATGCTTTATAAAGATTGGGTATCATGAGCGACCCAAGCCAAGTGTGCGAAAGGGAAATACGGGTCTACTCATCGACTGCATCCAGAAGCCTGAGCTCGTAGAGGGCAGTAGTCCGGCTGAGCAGAGAATTTTCCGGCGACCTCCCTTTTCCGGTAACCACCGCAGCTCAGCAATGGCCGCCTTAGGTACGCTGTGTGTTTTTCTTTTTCTGCAGGGGTTGTATGCCATGAGATGGCAGAGTCGCCGGCGCACCGAACCGACGGTAGAAACCCCCGGACGACCCAACACCTGGGTCTTAATTTATTTATCACCATACCGTGACCTATAGTGTTTGGTCTGGGTCAGGTCGACACCCCTACTTGTCAATGTCTTGGAAAAGGAAATAATGCCTCTTGTAGGCAAAAAGAGCACTTATTGTGTGACTACTTTTACAAATTGAATTTAAATTTATTTTGAAAATGAGATAAACCAAAAGTGGAACATGCAATACGAATTTTTCAAATAGGATGGTCTAGGTTAACACCAGATGTACTACTATCTTACTTTATCCAATTATTTCAAATTGAACATTCATGTCAGTGACGTATTGTATCGCTAGAAAATTGATACGATACTGACCTAAATAGGCTATTTTTAATAAATGTAAAAAATAGCTTAAAATTATTTTTTAATATTATTTCAAAGACTTTTAACACTGTCACGTTTTGATTGACATAATATTTTGTAATTATTTTTTTTATCGAATTCAAAACGATTCACTTGAGAATCGGTATCGACATATTCACCTGTACATGTCAGATTCTGATGCTGACAACATTGATTGAAACGACGTGCAGCACATGCCAACATATTCAAATGTTATCCATGGCCCCTTATTAAGTGCCCCCGCACAATGGCTAGCCTTAGAGAACCCAGATCTAATCGAGTTCACTATAAGAAAAACCATACCCAAACCCCATAAAAACTACATGAACCAGACTCAGATTATACCCAGTAAAACCATATTTTATATCTTTTTTACATTGAAAAATTGTGTCTTAATCGGAACTCAGGTTGGGTTTGGGTCTGGGTCTGGTATAAAATTTCACAAACTATACTCGAGTTCATGTATTAATCCGGACTCAGACCCTATAGGGTTTGGTTCGGGTCAGATCCGGGTAAACCATGTGGTTGACACCCCTACTTCCAATGGCTTTGTTAGGCCTTTTTTACTTTATCGATAGGTTTTTATTTCACTGCTCATTTCCACTTGTTCCCTCTTGAGGTTTATAGCCTTAAATTATAAAATATGCATTTAATGCCTAATCAATCAAATTATCAAATAGCTAAAAAATATTATAATTATCATAAAACCTAAAAAGTAAAAGGAGTGATCCACCTAGTCTTGAAGAATTATACCTAAAGGACTCGATCATCCAATTCAAGGGAAGATCATAAGCAATGAGATTACACACTTTTAGTAACCCTTTATCTTTGTGATAAAACCTGTCAGCTGTGGGGGCCCAACAGCAGATGAAGGGTGATCAGCTCACTAAAAATATGCAATCACATTGCAACTGATCTTCCTCATCTAATTCGGACAACATTGAGAGAGAAAGCAACTTGTGATCCGTAGGGTCTAAGTTCAACAGCTGATGAGTGACAGTGAGCTGATGCCACACAAACAAATTGCACCTACCCACCTTAGATATGTATATGTCATTGTGATTCGTGCTTGATGGGTTTTTTGCTGATCTGGTGATTTTTTTGCAATTTCGACCCATAAATGTATTGGGCATGGTCAATTTATGAGGAATTCACAATCTGGGTCATCTATTTTTTATTAAAAAAATGATATTTGAAATTTTACAAAGATTTTGAACATTTGATTTTTCATACCTTATAAAAACTCATTCATGTGTCAGAATTGAACATTTCAAGAGCTGGTCCCTATAAAATTAATTACATAGATCACATCTGTATAGTCAGAATTTAAAAAAAAAAACCTAAAAGCCTCTCAAGCACTTATTGCAATCACCTACGCGCTCTACCGTGTAAGTTGTTGCCTGAAAAAAGCAACTCGATGATTTTCACTTAACTAGCCACTAACCTAAAAATGATCGGCTTATTGTCCGTGTTAGATGGTACTGGAGTGACCATTTTCCAGTCCATGATAAACATTATTAAGCTAGCCATTCAATTGCTAAGTGAAAAGGAATCACTACAAGAAAAATTTGTATTGGCGACAGATGCTATCCGTCTTTAATCTGTTGCTAAATAAGTTAGCGACGGATTTTGCGCCGAATAGTGTTCGTCGCATAACCCTAGGCACTAAACTACGGCAGAATTTATCTATCGTCAATCCGTCGCTAATTAGCGATGGATCATGTTTGTTGCTAATTAGTCTCTAATTAGAGACTGATTTGGTTATGCGACAAAATTTAATTCATCGCAAATCCATCGCTACCATTTAATGAGGGACACATGTCTGTCACTAATGTCCGTCGCCAATTTGGCGACGACCATTCGCGATAGTTTGAATTCCATCACAAATCGATGACCTTTTCAAATGGCAATGGCTTAGTGACGGATATTATATCTGTCTCTAATGTTTAATAAAAATTTTAAAATATTTTTTGAAATATTTTGAAACTTGAGAAAAATTTCTCGCTATACAATTCATATAACCTGCTTATAAAAAAAAGTACACATAAAAAATACATATACAGGTGAAACAAATTTAACACAAGCAAACTTTAACAACCAAATACAGTCATTGCCAAGTTATAATTAGTTACAAGTTTGTCAAACAAATCTAATTCTCACCAAGATTTTGGGCATCATCTTTTTTATTTTCTCGATCTGTCACTCCCTCCATGCCTCCATTAACTCCTCTACGCTGATCATCTCCAGAATCCTACAAAAGAGAACCAAAATGTTAGGATTTATAAACAAAATATAATAAAATAAATTATATGCAATGCACCTAATCTAATACAACAAAGTAAATGGCTGAATGACATAAACTAACAATAAACTAAAGGACATTAACAGAATTCAAATATGTGTTCTAAGACTGAAAAAAAATTATAGTGATTTAATCATGCAGATATGTGTTCTAAGGTTGTCAAAGAATATCACAGTGATTCACGCATGCATATATGGTTTATAATGTTGTTAAATAAATGTGTTATGTATCACAATCATGCATATATGTGTTACAAGACAGTAAAAAAACTTTCATAGTAATGAAATCATGCTTATTTATATTCTAATGTTGTCAAAAAACTTTCATAGTGATTCAATCATGCTCATATGTGTTCTAAATCAGTCAAAAAACTTGCATATTGATTCAATCATAAATAAATGTGTTCTAAGAAAAAAATTATAGTAATTCAATCATGCCTATATGCGTTCTAAGGCAGTAAAATAATTTCATAGTGATGAAAGCATGCTTGTATGTGTTGTAAGGTTATAAAAAAACTTTCATAGTGATTCAATAATGCATATATGTGTTCTAAGGTATTAAAAAAACTTGCATATTGATTTAATCATGCATATATGTGTTCTAAGGTTGTCAAACAACTTTCATATTGATTCAATCATGCATATATGTGTTATAAAGCAGTCAAACAACTTTCATATATGCTAATATCATGCACATATGTGTTATAAGGCAGTCAAAAAACTGTCATAGTGCTTCAATCATGCTCATATGTGTTCTAAGACAATAAAAAAATATTATATGAGATTCAATCATGTGTATCATCTTCTAAAGCAGTCAAAAAATTATATAGTGATTCAATCATGCTCATATGTTTTCTAAGGCAGTCAAAAAACTTTATATGTGATTCAATCATGTGTATCATGCTCGAAGGCAGTAAAAAAAATGTATAGTAATTCAATCATGCATATATGTGTTATAAGGCATTAAAAAAATTCATAGTGAAGCAACCATGCATATATGTATTCAATCAAGCATATACTAGCTTGAAATCTAACGACATGAAATAAATGACATGAATCTTTATACCTGACGCACACCGGAGCTCATGTTGAATGCAAATGAAGTTCCTCTGTCCTGAAAAAAGTTGTTCAACTCATTACGGATAATGTTGGGAATGACTTTATTTAAAAAGTACTGCATTTTGTCCTCAAGACGCTAACAGACACCATCCCAAGACATAGCAGGGTCAATCAGACGTTGGGAGTTGATGCTGGCGGAAGAACTCTGAGAGCCATGGTTGCTGGAGGCAACGACTGTTGTGGTATTCATGTTACTCCCAAACCCGAATACACGACCCTTTTGGGGTTCACCGGTAGCAGTCACCTATGTTGGAGGATCAAAAGGCGGATGCTGAGTGGAGTCATTGCCATATCGTTGTACCATTTGTTGCTCGTATAACTCCTATAAAGTAATAATTAGAATATGAATTAATAATTAAGAATTACAATTTTTATGATAATGTAATTCATAGTAACTTGTATATTACAATATTTATTAATACAATAAATACATACCGATGTCGCTCTCGCCTTCTCTGATACAAAATCTCTCGTGCTCTTATGTTTATGTGTTTCAACAAATACATTCTTATAAGGCACAATGTTTCCTTTTTCTGCTTCTTGCAATGTTAAATGCTAAAAAATTGATTAATAAGTATGCAGAAATACTTAAAATTTTGATTATATATATATATATATATATATATATATATATATATATATATATATATATATTGATGAATTATCATTTTCTTCTGGTGGCTCCCAAAAGTCCTAGATCCACCTGTGTGTAGATGGACATCAGGCATCTTTGCTCGATTTTGTGCAGCCTTTGCTGAGCGGTTTTAAAATTCATTGCTCGCTCACTTGTCGCACATGCCCTCCCAATAATCTCTCCTAACATTAGAAGACCCATGGCCCTTCCACTGCAGTGGATCATCTATCCCACCAGCTGTTTTTTTGCTGCAGTCTTCATATTATGCAGCATGTCGGCAAATCGATTGGCAGCCACCTTCTGCCACACTGCCCTCGTGTCTTTCTCCTTGTTTGTAGTCGCGAAGCGATGAGAAGCCTAAAAATATATTCAGAAAGTTAGCACACATAAATATAAAACACCTCTTATTATGATAAACGGTTGCATACCATGAATGAGGACATTAATCTGTCCAACACCTCTCTCGGGTACTATTTCCATTGCGCTACCGGTCCTGGAAGATGATGTAGTAATGACTTCGTAATTTTTCGTATTACTTCTTGTTGCTCAAACATCGTATTGCACATGAATTGATACACATTAACAATCGACTGTCGATATACACTTTTTATAAGTTAAGTATTGGACAAGTGACAATGAAATACTTACGATCGACTATCGATATACACTATTTGAATTACTCGTCATGTGTCACACTAAGAGGACCCTGCATCCAGCGTAGTTGGGTCATGTGTAGGCGAAACAGCACCTACAAAACAATGAGTTAGAAATTCATACAATACACATTTAAACTAATCAAGTATATAATTATTTAAATGATATATCTATCGAAGTAACCCGTGAAGATGAAGGCTCAAACTGACTACCACTGGGTGCTCGACGACTGTGACCTCCACGAACCATATTCTAACAAATAAAAAGTGTCATGCAATGCATTCAAACATTGCATTACCTTCAAATCATTCAACATTGCAATACATTTCAATACATTCAAATCATTCACATCAAATATTGCAATACATTAAAACATAAGATGTGACATCACTTGCTAATCATGGATAACTTATCCTTAACTTCTAATACAATTGGATCAGTTACACAACTCTATATCTGCATGTTTACATATTCAAATTGAAAAAAACTCCATGCAAGACATTCACATCAAATAGCGGTATGTATTACAAGATATATTTCACTAGCTCGAGAATGCTTCCTCATCACTTGTTTGACTTTCATATTCTTCTTCTTCTTCCTTCTCCTCTTTGTCATCTTATTCTTCTTCATTGAGCATGCATCCACTTGGTATATCATTTGGATCACATTCTTTCATGCATGTGCCATCAGACAATGGAGATATGACATGCATACCATGTGCGACATCGTGATCATAAGAGAAGTCATACATATCATCTGATTGATAGTAATCACCCTCTTCAGAAATCTTGTCTTCCTATAATTGATCATACTTGGGGTTCTGATGAGTACGATCAAAGTGCCTCCAAGATTCCGCGTCAACAGAATGTGTGATCTTGTCTTTATCATGTTGAACTTTATTTGCATGTCATATCATTTGTTTAGATGTCTTCGAAGACATATACAGTTGTTGCAATCTAGGGGTGAGAGAGAAGTAGCAGAGTGACTTATATGACACTTCTTTTGACCTTGTGCTACCATTTCTCCTTGTCTTTGGCTTGAACCGAGGATATCTATATGATGGACATGATCTGCTATTTTCTTGATCTTTAAAATACAACATCAGTTATTTGGATAAGCATCTATCTTTTGATACCCCATACCTAGAGCATTGACCATAACCTTCACACGGTACTGATTTTCTGGCAATTTCTCATCTTTGGGCAACATACTTTTTACAATAAAGTACAAACAGTCAAAACATGATTGACTCAAATTACACTCTAACTTCAAATTCAGTAGTTAAATAACTGCATACAAGATAGTGTGACTCTCGCAACCATTCCACAGTGGTTCATCAGCATATCTAAGTAAGTCATAAAATCTACTAGTTGCATTGTTTGTTGATTCTTCCTCTACCCCAGTTGGTGCATCACTATGTCCCATAACAGAACTCATTTTTGGTCCTGCGACATCAAATATCAAATCCATATATAAATTATCGTGCACCACATCCACCCGTGCGTCAAAATTATTTCAAAATTCTTCACCATGAATTGTCTAATTCTGATAACCAATAACAAAACCCTTCATGTATAGGTGATGTCTAACGCCATGAGGTTCTACAAATCGATTGTTCTTACATATCGTGCATGGGTATCTGATCCGACCGGTGGGATCCACTGTACTAACATTTGCCATTGCGAATTCAATAAAACTGTCGACACCATTCATATATTCATGTGACACCTTATTATCAACTATCCTACAATATATCCAAACAAAGTTTGCAGCCATTTTGTCCTATAATGTTACAGATATTATCATCACCAGTTAAAAGAGAATCTTAATAATACTACGATAAAAAAAATATCTAATTTATCTATTAATTCTTGTTTGGTGATTGTTTGTGAGCAATTTTTTATTTCAATTAATGCATAGAATTTTGTGTGTAACACCATCACATCATATTTATACACATTACGATGATATTTATAAATATGAAATCACATTCCATAAAATGATACATTCATTTAAAGCATGTTTTAATAATACAATTTCACATAGAAGGCATAATCAAATGGAAAATAACTTCATGCAAGCATGGATACAGACACATCAAACATTGCAATACATTCAAATCATTCATATCAAAACAATATCAAACATATACCTGCAGCAAACACACTCCAATATCCCGCTAACTACTATTATGCTTAGCATGAAATCCGTACTCCAAAAATAAGAACACTTTTATTCTGATACATTAAAATCATGCTCAGCATGATCTCCAAACTCCATCAAAGCAGTCCTAGATATCAACAACTAAGTGAGTGTGGGAACATAAAAGTATTGCATCCAATAAATTAAATAACATGTAATGCGTTTGCATCACTTACTCACCACGGATATTTACTCGATTTGCATTATTTTTGCCACTTACTTACCATGGGTGGCAGGGCACAAGCAAGATCCATTGAGAAATCTGCATAAGACACTGTGTTAAAATGAAGTTTATTACTCGACAATAAGGAGGAGGATGCCCCCTGTCGAAAACGATCCCGGACAATGAAACACAAACCTCGGGTGAACGAAATTGAAATAAGAGATAGTAAGACTAAAACCAAGTAAGGCAGGGGGGCCACCCCCCTGCCGAAGAAACAGTAAGGCAGAGGGGCACCCCCTCCCTAAAAACAAAATGAGGTAGGGGGGGGGGGGACCCCTGCCAAAGAAGAAAACAAGTAAGGCAGGGGGCACTCTCTGCCGAAAAGAAAAAAAATCAGTCAACAAGGCAGGGGGCTACCCCATGTCGAAAAACACAAGGCAGGGAGGCCATCCCCTGCCAGAAAACAAGCGAGGCAGGGGGGTGCCACCCCCATCAGAGAAATCAAGCAAGGCAGGGGGGCCACCTCCTCCCTCCCCCCCGCCGTCGGAGAAACAGTAAGGCACGGGTGGGGTGGGGTGGGGTGGGGGGGGGGGGGGGGCACCCCCTGCCTGAAAACAAAATGAGGCAAGGGGGCCACCCCCAGCCAAAGAAGAAGCAAGGCAGGGGGTGCCACCTCCCTGCCGAAAAACAAGTAAGGCAAGGGGGCCACCCTCTACCGGAAAGAAAAAAAATCAGTCAACAATGCAGGGGGAGCTACCCCCTGTCGGAAAACACAAGGCTGGGGGGCCACCCCCCTGTCGAAAAAACAGTACGGCAGGGGGGCACCCCCTGCCTGAAAACAAAATGAGGCAGGGGGGTGACCCCCTGCCAAAGAAGAAGCAAGGCAGGGGGTGCCACCCCCTGCCGGAAAACAAGTAAGGCAGGGGGGCCACCCCCTTCCAGAAAACAAGCGAGGCAGGGGGGTGCCACCCCTTGTCGGAGAAATCAAGCAACGCAGGGGGGCCACCCCCTGCGGGAGAAACAGTAAGGGAGCGGGGCGTCCCTCTACCAAAGAAGAAGCAAGGCAAGGGGTGTCACCCCCTACCGGAAAACAAGTAAGGCAGAGCTTACCCCAGTCCTCGTATGATCCTAAAAGAAAGGGGGAAAAGGTGAGAGGGGGTCACAGGGTTTACCTGGGAGACGCCGAAAAAGACAGCGGCGACAGTGTTGGCACGGGGGACCGGATTGTAGGAGCTCGCAGATGAGAAACGAAGGAAACAATAATCGTGAGACGTGCTGGAGACTACGGCGGTGACACTAAAAAGGGGTGAGCACAAAGACCATGGTCGAGAGGTCGTCGGTGTGTCGACGATAGAGGCAGTGGGTCTGCTCGTAGAGTTTGCCGAATGGGAGCAGAGGAGTACTCAGGGTCACTGGCAGCTTCGGTCGGCAGCACCTACTGAGAAGGGCGACGGTGGTCGCTGGTAGCACATCGTCAGTGGCTAACGAAGAGGGAGATGGCGGCGCTGGGGTTTGCTGGACGGAGCTGAATGTTGTAGCTTAGAGGTACTTATATGAAAAAATAGCGACGGATTAGCGATGGACATATGTCGTCGCCAACTCTGTCGCTAAGTAACGACTTTTGTAGGGACAAATGCCTTTTATCGCTAATCCATCGTTAAGTTGTGATTGAGTCTAAGGCAATTAGTTTGTCATCGCTAATTTGTCGCTATTTACCGACAGATTAGCGGTGAAAAAATTATGTTGTTAATTCATCGGTAACTAGCGACGGATTAACGACGGACAAATATTGTCGCTAAGTAGCGACAAAATAACATCGGATAGTTTTCTCTAGCTAATCTGTCATAAATTGGCGACGAAAAAAATCTGTCGCAAATTTTCATCGCTAATTAATGTTTTTCTTGTAGTGAACTCATGTTTTTTAAAACCCGATTTTGAGATACAAAGTTAGGTTTTTAGAATATGGACAAAACCAAGTTATTAGTCTGGTTTTGGGTGGGGCCTTGGTTTATGTTCGGCTTGTAAAGGATCATTCAAACTCATGAAATAGGCTCGGCAAGCCAAACATGAACAATATTTTATATCATAGAGCATATGTTTGAAGTGTTTTAATTGTAAGCAATAAATTTAGAATACAAATCTTATTATTATCACTTGCTTTAGTAGGTTTAAAGTTAAAATTTTATTATTTTTAATTTTAAAAAACACATTTTGCAAATAAGCCAGCTCGAGTTCAGCTCATGTAACTCAAGCTTATCATGAGTTTGGGCTCGACTTATATCGCTAGAGCCAAACTTGACACCCTTAGTTTGTTTCGTTCAACTTGTTTATCACTTCCAGTTTTGGATGTGATCCAAACCAATTTTGTCAGTATCAGGCGATATGATACCAGAATATCAATACACTTCACTTGACTATTTTTTAATAAATATAAAAAATATTTAAAATTATTTTTAGATATTATTTTAATAGCTTTAAGTGTTATGTCTTGATTGGCACCAATGTTGTGAAAAGCATTGAGGCATAGCGAGGTGCTCCACCAAAAACTCAGGCAAAGCATAAGCTTTGAGGAATAGAGTGTAAGCCTCAAAAAATTAAATTGAAACTTAAAAACATTATAAAATTTATTTAAATTTGCAAATAAATAAAAAATACTTTATTGATTAAGCAACAACAAACAAAAAATAAAAATCTCAAATAAATACAAAAAAAATATAAAATTAACATGTAAAAGTAACATTAATGCAACAACTTAATCTACTTAAGTATCCAAGAAATAAAATATGAGCATTCATTCAATAAAAAATTAACATTAACAACCAAATGCACAAAAGATTAACATTATATAATCCAATGAATTGGATATGTTTTAGAAAGCAGAAGAAAAACCACAGGAACTTGGCTTGTCTGGTAGGACAAGCCGTTGTATGTCACCATGTGTTGGGTTGCATGTTAAAACCTAATGATATAATTGTATAACTGGTAGGGGTCTATATAACCCCATCTTTCCTTTCATAAAACCTAGGGAAAGCACCAAGACATAGGAAGAGACCGAGAGAAGCAGGGAGAGAGATTCTTCTTCTTCTCGAATTTTTTTTTAAACTATTTAAGTCCAAATTTGCATAACTGTGAAGCGTACCCCGCTTTGAGGTACATGCCTCATAGCACATGAAGCATATGGCTTAAGGCAATTGCACTTCAAGCTTGCCCCTCACAGCAAAAAAGCCCTCACCTTGAGGGGAAGCTGATCAGGTCATGCTGAACATGAGTGTTTTTGCTCATGCCGACATCGTGACCATCCGATTTGCATTTTAAAAAGCTCAAAAGTCAACAAAACCATGTGGCATTCATCCAAAATGCAAACAGACGGCCATGATGTCGGCATGAGCAAAAAGACTCATGTTCAGCATGACCTGATCTGATTCCCCTTGAGGTAAGGCATGAATTTAACGCTGAGGAGTGTTTTTTAACAACACTTATTGACACTTAATATTTTTTAATTATTTTTTGATCGATTCAAAATTATTCACTTGAGTATCGGTATCAGCTGAATCATTGGCCAAACGACACAGGGTCGGTCCCGATACGAAATTGGCTAAAATAAAAAAAGTAAACCTTCAAGCAAAATAACCAAAAAGGAGAACGCAGTTAGCCAAGCATCCTTATCCACATGAACTGTTTTTGGCTCCAAATGGTTATCCACATGAGCAGTTATGTGCAGGTAATTAGCAGCTTTATCTAACATGAATTTACAGCTCGGTACCAAGTTAACAAAAAGAGGAACATCAATGTACGTGCTACTTTCAAGAGTTACCAAAATAATCCAACAAAATATTGGATGAGAGTGAAACATAAGAGTAAGACAGCCACAATCTAGATGGTGACTGTGCATAGTTCAATTCAAAGTACTCCCTGTTAAGTAAAATGGAGATTATTGTGGTGGGTATGGTTGTTTTCAGTATGGTGGGTGATTTGGACTGAAGGCCAACTAATCATGTATGATGTGTATTTGGCTCTTCAATTACATAGTAGAAAGGGAGGGGTTGTTTAATCTGCTTAATCTCTTACTGTACAATCACCATCTAAATTTAAATTGTGGCTGTCTTACTCTTGTGTTTCTCTGCCATCCAATATTCTCTTGTATTTTGGTAGTGTTCTCTGTCTGGGCAAGAGATACGTGGTTAATACTACTTGTGCTGTTTAACCACAGCTGAACACGTGTTCAGCTGCGCCCAACTGAATGTAAATGCTCTTGTGTCATTTAATAACTCTCTTTTTCTCTCTCCTACGTGGCCTTAATTTGGACGACTTTCGTTCACATCAGTGAGGGACGTAAGTTTATGTATGTGCCAAGTTGCCCAAATGCCACTTGCACCATCTACTGATCGTTCTTCTCATATTTTCTCTCTCTAAATTATGCACAACAACACAGTTCAGGTGTATCGAGAAGTCAGAAAATGACCTAAAAGGATGATCATTCATAGCCGTTGCGTTTCCCAAATAAGGTCTGTCCTCTTGGCTACGTGTCATCAATTGTTTGGGCGTAGAGAGCACAGAGAGGGACCATTTTCTCATCTTATCACCATGAATGCCCTCTCCCTCTGTATACTGCGCCACATACACAGGTTACGTATATGGAGAAGCCAGAAAAGGACATAGTCATCTTGGCTACGTGTCACCAATTGCTGGACATAGACAGGGACCATATCTCCCCTTCACGAATCTCTCTCTCTCTCTAGAGTGCGCCACAAACACAGCTTAAAATGTATGGAGAAGCCAGAAAAGGACCTATGAATTTTCCAAAGGTTTGTCACATTTGCTACGTGTCACCGATTGCTGAGCACAGGGGTAAAACCACATTGGAGTCAGGGTGGGCACAAATGCACCTAGAGTTCGGGGCAGTGCCCACCCTCACCCTGTGTATGATCTGGTCAGGGTGGGCACACCTGAAATAGGTGCACTTGTGCCCACCCTAGTCTAGATACATGGCTCCGCCCCTGGCTGGGCATAGAGGGACCATCTCTCTCTCTCTCTCTCTCTCTCTCTCTCTCTATATATATATATATATATATATATATATATATATATATATAGCAAAACAGCAAGCATAACGACCAAAGAAGACAAAAAAGAAAACCTCTCTTTACCATCCATTCCCGGTTTCCACCTCATAGATAGGATGACCCTAAAATCAAGAGTGTATAAAGAAAAAGGATACTTTAGCGTGCTTTTATAATCGGACACAGGCCTACACATAAAATGATGCCCTATTCTGTGTTTGTGTCAAATAGCTCGTAGGACATTATCCTGGAAACAAGGCCTTAGCCATATCACAGGGTCACGACATTTTGAGAGTGTCCTTCATGACAAGAGTGAACACACTAAGACACGTTGACATGGACACTAATACATATGATATTATTTTAATATTTTTGAAAATATTTTAATATTTTTGAAAATATTTTAATATTTTTAATAATGCAAGTATTTTTACTATTAAATTATCAAAAAGTAATATTTTTTTTGTTAATTAAAAAAATTATAGGTTCTCCTTTACTATTTATCTAGGGGTGGCAAAATCTGACCCCACCCGCCAACCCGCTTCTTAGCCGGGTTCGGGTTTGGCTTAAACGGGTTTATGTCGTAAACGGGTCGACCCACCTAACCTATTCATTAAACGGGTCGTGTTCGTATTAGGGGTATGCCAACCCATTTAATAAACGGGTTAGGCGGGTGGGTCAACCCGTTTACACAAACTCGCAACCCGCAACCCATTTACACAAACTCGCAACCCGTTTACACGAACCCGTCAACCCGCAACCCGTTTACACGAACTCGCAACCCGCAACCCGTTTACACGAACCCGTCAACCCGCAACCCGTGCAAACGTGTTATCATATCTATGTTATCGGTCGACCCGTTTAATAAATGGGTCGCCGTGTCGTGTAATTGTGTCATGTTGACCCAACCCGTTTATTAAACGGGTTAACCGTGTCGGGTAAATGGGTCGTGTTCGTGTTTGCCACATCCGACCCCGTTTAATAAACGGGTTGTGTTAGTGTTGAGGTATTCTGACCCGCCGACCCGACCCCATTGCCACCCCTACTATTCTGAAGATTTTTCAAAGATACGAGTTTAGCTTGCATCATGTGTCCTTGTGTATGAGATTCCATGTGACATAGGGACTTTGCATCATGTCATAGTGAGTAGGGTCAGTGAGGTTCTGCCTTCCAAGTACGATCAAAGAAATTGTCCAACCAGCATGGGACATGTGTATTAGATGGCCCATCTGCCTTGAGCTGCATGTGACCAATAGCAGTGACGCTAAGAGTGTCAACCGGTCCGGTTTGGTTCGGACTCAGGTAGAACCAGACTTGGGCTCCATTTTTGGGTATGGTATTGGGTCCAAAACTGAGTCTAATGGGGTCAACTATAAGAGAAACTATACCCGGACTCTATAAGAACTACATTAACCAGATCAGGAAAAATAATATTTTTTATTATTTTTACATTGAAAAATTGCGGGTCTTAATCTAAACTCGGGTTGGGACCGGGTCTGGTATAAAATTTCACAAACTATACTCGGTCTATGTATTAATCGGACCTTCAGGTCTTAATCGAGTTTTATTATCACCACACCCGGACCCTATAGGGTTTGGTCCTGGTCGGGTCTGGGTAAACCAGACCCATTGACACCCTTAGGTGTGGCCACTTGAGCACCATGAATGGTAACTCGGACAACTGAACAAGTTCTGGGAATTTGGTACCAAAACCTTGCGGGGTCCCCCTACATTGGCATACGGATTCCAGCTAATATTTTCTCATGGTTGCACTCTTGGTGAGAATCCAAAGGCGTACATCATTTACTTACGTATCAACTTGATTTTGAATCATATGTATAGTGAGTGGTAGTTGCATGATCACTTTTGAATACACCAAAATGGGACGCTCAGCGGAAGGGTTTTCGCGCTAAGACTTTTAGCAGCGAACACCTCTAGAGGCGACTTTTGTCGCCGCTAAAGGTGTTGGTTGGCAGAACTTCGCGTGGAGCATCCATCACGCGTGCAATGGAGTTTGTTCCATGGGAGTTAGTTTTGGTTATGTTCAAAAAGTGATCATGCAGCTACCACTTTATATATATATATATAACAGTGGATGCCCATATGGTCCTATGCAAATCAGATGCAGTTGCACCATGTGCGATGAGTGGTGCAAATTTTTGTGTGCACAAAAGGCCTTTAGCGGAGATCACGACTGCCACTAAAGGCTCCCTTGATCACACATTCCCGCATCTCACGTCGATGAGAAGAGATTGTGCCATTCCCTATATATATATATATATATATATATATATATATATATATATAGAGAGAGAGAGAGAGAGAGAGAGAGAGAGAGAGAGAGAGAGATTTGTAAGCTTCAAACCATTCTAAACTCCTTTAAAAAAACGTACTTGCACGTGTTTAATGTTTTAATCCAAACTTGTAGATGTGTTTTATCATTGCTTATTCAATAAGAACCATATTTTTGGATGGAATCAATTTAACAAAAATACTTGATTTTTAGCAAATCAAGTTTTTAGCATAATATAAATATTGATTTTTGTGTTTAGTTAAAAATGCATCTAAACATAAAAAAATGTTTAAACAAATATAATTTTTCTACTAAATAAATCATAGAAATCACATCCATGCATTTAGATTAAGTAAAAAAATACATGTAAATATATTTTTCAAAGGGATCCGGGACGGTCTAAGAGAGAGAGAGAGAGAGAGAGAGAGAGAGAGCAATATCACAATCAATAATTTCTGTAGCAACCACCCTTTTATATAGTGCACATAGTTATTTTTATATATGAATCGAATGACATGAATGTGGTGATCATATCTATTAGGATAATCCTGACCAAAAATCTAAGAACCCATGAACCAGATTAAACGTTTATTTACTTATTTATTTATAACAAGCAACAAGAGTTGGATACGAATGAGGTTAATTTCATTCAAGATGCATGGGCAAGATACCTATGTAGAAGACATTCCTCTGCTCCATTTTTTTTAGCATAATTTTTCTTTTTCTGGGATACGCAAGCTGGGGAGCAGACCCCTACCAGATATCTCTTAAGCCCTATGTGGCAGAGGGATTCGAACCTGGGCGTTCAGCTTGGCACAGGACCCCGCTTACCACATGGGATACCACTGGGTGTTTTTTTAGCACAATGCTGGTTTTGAATAAGTTACAAAAACCCATCCAACTTAGTAACTACTCACAGAAAAGTGGCCAATTTTTTCTTATTACTTTTAACTTGCTTGTTTTTCTTGTTATTTTAACAGACATGCTTGTGCCTTGTTATTAAAAATCTTAAAAAATCATCTTCTTTTGGGATAACTACTTGGCTCATCCATTTTATTGGTGTAAAACCCTAAGTCCTGTTACCTAAGGATGCAAACGGTTTAGATTTCGGATCCCAAAATACATTGAAGACGGATAGATTCAGATCTGGAACAGCCAAAATTTGCAAATGTCTTTTCTTGGATCTGACATGTTTGCAACCCTGCTGCCACCTTCTAAGTACACCCAAGAAAAGGCATGCTTGTAAGTTTATTTTGCGGATAAAACTTTTTTTTTTTTTTTTTGAAAAGCAAGCTGGGGTTGGGGTTAGGCAGACCCCTCCCAGTTATACAACTATATCATTGGGTTTTGAACCTGCAGCATCCCAACACAAGGTGACTTGCACTAGCTGCTCCTACCAGACAAGTGGAGCTCTCTTGGTATTTTGCAGATAAAACTTGATAATGGTTAGTTGTTAACTTGTTACCATTTTCAAACAAATAAACTTAAAATTATGAAGATTTTTTTATTTTTTTAATCGACAAAAACAACAAAACAAGTACGCCTGAAGAGTAGGGGTGGCCATAGGGCCGGCCTGACCTGGCCCGACCCATGCCCTCCTATTACAATCCGGCTCGAGCCAACCGGGCTGAGCCCGACCCAATTACAATCAGGCTCGAGCTGCATTTTGCAGCCCGGTGGAAATAAGTCAGAAAAACCAGCAGGTTGGATGTAATAACTGAAAAATTGAATGACATTTTCACTACAATGTATCTGAAACATTGAACTTTTTCCTAAAGGAGGGGCCGCGTGAGCTTTTGCATGGAAACAAGCCGGTCACGTGACACTCACGTGAAGTCCCACGTGACCCTCAACCCCCATCATTTACCGGTGGGTGTGGCCAGCAGCAGCAGCGGGCCGGCCTGGGCCTGGGGCCTGGGGCCTGGCCTTTTGTCCATTGCCCATTGGATCTTTGATCACTTCTTTCACTGAACCAAACCAGTGAACCCCACCAATCTAGTCCGGAGGGTAGTCTGGTCATCTCAAAAAAGTACCATGTTTGGCACAAAAGGTAATTTGGTCATTTTAACTCTAGGATTTGGCAATGGGTGCGCCGGTCTGGCCCGGACGGTTTAGTGGACAGGCTTGACCGTTGCAGTTGATGTCACGGTCCTGGTCAAGCTCGACCCATTCACAAACCGGGTCAAGATGAGGCCTGGTTCGGGTTGGGCCTGAGTCTAATAAAAACCCATGCCTGCCAGTTAGCCACATGGGCCTAATTTGGACTGGATCGGTTCCAGCCCTTCCAAAAACTAAGCCTAGGCTGAACTATTCAGGCTGGGCCACGGTCCTCCTTTTAACCAGCCTTATCTGTATCATTCAATTATGGGCCTAACGTGGGTCCTAGATCCAATCCAAATCAGACCCAAGTTTTTCTGGATAGAGGGCAAGCTTGGTACTGTGTTCTTCAAATGCCAATAAAATGGTTGTCAGTTTCTTGTGATAAACTCAAAAATGTTGTATTCTCTCCCTTTTTTCAGCAAAAAAAAAAAAACATAAATTTAGAAAAATGATTTTAAATGAATAATGATTAAAACTATGTAAAAATTATACAAAACCCGTTTTTTTATCGAGAACTTGCAAATAAAAATATAAATACTACAATAAAATCATAACGCTTTCATTTGAAAATGCTGACAATTTATAGACATTTTTAGAAATATTTTTTAAAATATCAGGATATTTGTCACCAAGAGACCAAGTAAGAGGGTTTAGTTTGCAAATCAGGGTCGAACTTTAGTCTATCTGATTGGATCCTACCGAATTTAATTGGACCTAGGTTAGTATTTTTATGCTGGATCTAGAGGGAATCCAGTCTATTTCCATCTTTTTCCTGTGCAGAAGCGATCCGTTTTACTATGTTTGGAATTAATGCCAAGATCCAACTTGGATCACAACCTACATCTTCGGATCTGTCTCGATCTCAAACAAATTGTATATCACGTTATAGTTCATTAATATGTAATCCAGTTAAAGGATAATATCCAACCCAATTAAAATGGGGTAATTTGTCTAAAACCTGCCCTATTTATATACCTGACCCCGTTTACCCCAAAACCAATTAACCTGTAAGGCTCTACATTACAATCATAACCGAACCTGGACCTGAAAATTTTGGGTCGGGTCTGGGTCCAACTTTTATACATGAAATAAAAAGTCTGCTTAGAAGCCAAGGCCTGTTTATATTAGGGGTGTCAACGGATCAGGTTTGGTTTGGACTCATGTAGAACCAGACCTAAACCTGGTTTGAGATTATGGTATCAGGTCAGGACCCGGGTCTAATTGGACCCACCATAAGAGAATATAAGGATTACATGAACCAAACCCGTACCATACCTGGTAAAATAATTTTTTTTATCATTTTTACATTGAAAAATTGCAGATCTTAATCGAAACTCGGGTCAAGCCTGGGACTGGTATGAAATTTCACAAACCATACCCAGTTCCATATATTAATCGGACCCTTTGGGTATGGTATGGCTCAGGTCCAGGTCAAACCCGACCCATGGACACCCATAGTTTATATCCAACCCAATTTATCCCCAAACTCATTAACATGTACAGGTTTAGAATTTTAGTTGTACTCAAGACACAGACCTGAACCTGAATCAAGTTGGATTAGGTCTGGATCCAATTTTTAGAGCCATTTCATGAAACGGGTTTGATAAAATTGGATCTGAACCGACCGGGAAGCGGGCGCCCTAGGCAAATTCAAGTGCACCCACATAGTTACCTGTAACATAAGGGCAGACTGCATCCGTTTTATCCAAACCATCACTGTGTGTAGCATTGATCAATAAGTCTCTTCGTTTCAAATTTAATATGAAAGACATGCTTGGCATAGAAACAAGAACTTCATCAATCCCACACATCGGACTTCATGAAATTGAGAGCAGATCCAGTAATCTTGTGGAGTAGTTAACAAAGTACTTGGGGGATGTAAACTGGTCGTATCTAGGCATTACCGAATCCAACCTAATCAGACCTGATTTAATCGGATTTGGATTTAAATTAAGAATCGGATGCAATCAGATAAAACCAAATCCAAATCCAAATTTTGATTTAAATGCCACTTAGTACTGTCCTTTGTTCTTTGTGAGCCACTAAACATTTCAAATTTTGGAAGAAATGGAGCTGCTGCTGGTGGTGAGTATCTATCAATCCGAATGCCGTGCTTCTTTCAGAATCTCGCTACTCGGCAAACTCCCCTTAAAAATACTCAATTGTGTCCCTCCTCCAGTAATAGCTTGCAACCATCTATGTCTCATCTTTCTTTCTAGACCATGTTTAAAAATGCTTTACAGCCAACTTAAAAGTCAAATCATGTGTGAAACGGACCCTATAAAACGGTAGGTGACATTAGCAATGCCACTCACCAACCACAGCGACTAACCCGGCCTTCCTCTTTCAAGTGGGACCGAGGAGGCAGGGGTTAGTGACTGCGGTTGGTGGGTGACATTGCTAGGAAGCATCTTATTAGAACTTCCACACTATTTTACGGGAGGGTGTTTGTGTGTTCTCCCCGGAACACAAATTCGCGTGTTCCGGTGTGTACGGAGGAATATCTTGGGACCGCAATAATTCATACGCTAATGTTGCCCACGATAACTTCATAATAAAATAACATATAAAAAAGGTAAATATACTTTTGATGGAAATGTCCTCTCGTAAGATAGATATGCGTTGGACGAAAATGTCATCCCACACCCTGTATATAGATTTGCATGTTCCGCATTTGTTTTTAGTTTGTGCTACAACACATGGCCCGCCTTCTCGTTCCTACCTCGTGGAGATAACTATAAATCAAACGACTGGTTCAATCATTGGTGAGCATCAAAGGGGGATTTGTCGGCCATCTCTTTTTACAGTCTTCTCTTCTTCTTCGTTTTTGTTAAGCAGTATGAAAAAAAAACAATGAGGCACAAACATTCCAACAAGTGTCATTAAAGCGTAGTGAGTACATTTTCATGTCATCATGCTATTGTTGAAGAACGTATGTCATTGTGAGTGTCATTAATGCATTGTTTTGTTATTGCAGGTAGATTTTATCGTTTCGACGGTTGGAAACTTGAAGATATTTGTAAGGCGGTGGGATCTGTTGACAAGAATGCTTGGTTGCAGATGCGAGCAAGGGCCTCTACCCCATTTAGTATCGTCCATTCACTCAGTATATGCAATGTAACGCAAATCGCGGTTGTAGTAACATGTATATCGATTTGTGAGATATTGTTTTGGTTGTTAATATCGATTTGTAAGATATTATGTTGAATTGCTGTATATCGATTTGTAAGATATTATGTGTTTTTTAGTGTTGATTTGTGAGTTGTTATTATCGATTTGTAATATATTATGTTGAATTGTCGTATACCGATTTGTAAGATATTATGTATTTTTTAGTGTCGATTTGTGAGATATTGTTTTGGTTGTTAATATCAACTTGTAATATATTATGCTGAATTGCCATATATTGATTTCTAAAATATTATACCAAATTTTCGTATATCGATTTGTAATATATGTATTTTTTAGTGTCGGTTTGTGATATATTATTTTGTTTATTATTATCGATTTATAATATATTATGTTGAATTGTCGTATATCGATTTGTAAGATATTATGTGTTTTCTAGTGTCGATTTGTAAGATATTATTTTGTTTGTTAATATCGATTTATAATATATTATGTTGAATTGTCATATATCGATTTGTAAGATATGTATTTTTTTCTAGTGTCGATTTGTGAGATATTGTTTTGGTTGTTAATATCGATTTATAATATATTATGCTAAATTGTCGTATATCAATTTGTAGGATATTATGCTGAATTGTCGTATACCGATTTGTAATATATTATGCTGAATTATCGTATATCGATTTGTAAGATATTATGTGTTTTCTAATGTCGATTTGTGAGATATGGTTTTGTTTGTTATTATCGATTTGTAAGCTATTATGTTGTTGCTTTGATACTATGATTCATGCAATCATTTCTTTGATTTGCTTAACTAATTTGTAGTTGTTGTTACATGCATCCTGAATAAATCATAGTAAATGTATGCGCTGGCTAACACAAATTGATATTTTGCTCATGATAGTGTTGAGCATATCAACTTATTGCAGTGAAGATGATGTATTTCAATCATTGGAAAGTCTGAAAAAGTGAATATGTGCACTAATGATGCATATGATAAAAAGGGTGCAGGCATTGGATTCACTCTTGACTTGAATATTCCAACAGACGAAATGCAATTCGATAATGAGGTAGACGATCATGACAGTGCACTTGACAAAGGTGAAAGCACCTCAAGTCTACATGATAGTACACCTGACTATGTTCTCGTAGAGGGAATGCAGTTTAATAATAAGGAAGCTGCTTACAAATTTTGCAATGATTATGCCTTAAAACTTGGCTTCAGTGTTAGAAGGTATTCTTGGGCAAAAAATGCACAGGGTACCATGGTGAGAAAGGCATATGTTTATTTTGTTTGTTAATATCGATTTGTAAGCTATTATGCTGAATTTTTGTATCGATTTGTAATATATTTTGCCATATGTACATCAATTTGTAAGTTTTTATGTGTTTTGTAGAGTCGATTTGTAAGCTATTATGCTGAATTTTCATATCGATTTGTAATATATTTTGCCAAATGTACATCAATTTGTAAGATTTTATGTGTTTTGTAGAGTCGATTTGTAAGCTATATGTTGAATTTCCGTATCAATTTGTAATATATTATGCGATATGTATATCAATTTATAAGATATTCTGTATTTTCTAGTATCGATTTCGTTCACAAAGAAAGAGTTTTTGGATGAAGCCATTTTCATGAATCGTGAGCCACAAAAATAAAATTGTTAATATTTTTTTGGATCACCATTCATGAAAATGACTTTATCCAAAAAGCTATGGAACACAGGAATGACATGTGAATTATGTTTAATAATGTATCATTCACATATATAAATCATTGTCTCGTCTAGCTTAAAGAGCTACAATTTTGATACCATAGGTAAATCGTCGTTGCTCAGTGCTTATACAATTAGTAAAAATCGTTGTCTCATCTAGCCTTCACATATACAAATCGCTATACATAAACTGTACTTGAATCGTTGCTTAAAAATCATACTTCGTAGTTGAAAAAATATTTGTGTAATCTTCGATAAATATGCTACAGTCGGTATCGTCATTCACTGAGTATATGCAATGTATCACAAATTGCAATTATAGTAACATTCTATCGATTTGTGAGATATTGTTTTGTTTGTTAATATCGATTTGTAAGTTATTATGCTGAATTTTTGTATCGATTTGTAATATATTTTGTCATATGTACATTGATTTGTAAGATTTTATGTGTTTTGTAGAGTCGATTTGTAAGCTATTATGTTGAATTTTCGTATCGATTTGTAATATATTATGCGATATATATATATATATATATATATATATATATATATATATATATATATCGATTTGTAAGATATTATGTGTTTTCTAGTATCAATTTCGTTCACAAAGAGAAACAAAGATATATTGTTGTCGCGGTAGCTGCTTAAATTGATTTGTACTTTACTAAGTCTAATCATCATGTTGATTTGGGTATACATGTGTGAAACCCTGCAAAATATAAAACCCTAATATAGATATATATAAAACCCTACCCGACCCGTTGTCCAAGTGTAAAACCTTAGTCTATATCGAGAGAGAGAAAAGGGAGAGAGAGAGAGAGGGTAGTTGGGGAGTGATAAGAGGAAATGTGTCTAAAAAAACCAATGTGATATAGTCATTACAAACAGAAAATAAAATATTATGGCTTTTCTCCTCTGTCAGTTCAAAATTTTAAATCGATGTCCTATTCTCAATAGACAACACATAAATTTAATGACATCATTATATGTTACAACCACCTCCCCAAGTATATATTATTACAAATTATCACATTCGTTACACAATCACCAATATTACAAGTCATCACAATATTTGGCTTCATAAGTAAAGATCGTAGTACGATTTAGCAAAATTAAGTATAAATCGTTGTAACTTCATAATTAAACATCGCTACTGCAACAAACGTATAAATCGTTGCTGCTTCAAACGTACAAATCATTGTACAAATTGCACCCTTCATAAGTACATATCGTTGTAACGTTTTGGCTTCATAACTAAATATCGTAGTACGATTTAGCAAACTTAAGTACAAATCGTGGTAACTTCATAAATCATAAATACACATGATTACTGCTTCAAACATATAAATCGTTGCTGCATCAAATGTATAAATCGTTGCTTCAAACATATAAATCGTTATATAAATTGAACCCTTCATAAGTACATATAGTTGTAAATTATAAATCGCTACTGCATTAAATGTATAAATTGTTGCTGCTTTAAATGTATAAATCATGAATCATGAATCGTAAATCGCTACTGCTTCAAACGTATAAATCATTAATGCATCTAACAAATCGATACTGCATTAAATGTATAAAACATTGTTAAATTCAAACTTACAAATCATTGTAAAAATTTAGCCTTCATAAGTACATATCGTTGTAATGTTTGGCCTTCATAAAAACAAATCGTGCTAACTTTTTTTCGATGCTCAAAAGGTGAATATGTACAAATCGATTTGTTTCAGTATGAAAATAAGTGTTATTTAGCATGAATAGTACAACCAGTTGTAAGATTTAGCATTCAGATTTACAAATCGATTTGTTTACATAAAACTTATTGAAAGGACAGAAGTTTTGCTAATCCGACAGTGGAGGAGAAACACCTAGAAGGTAGATGCAGTCGATGGTGGCAACGGTGCTCCGAAACCACTTTGACGACAGCAGACGACAAAAAGCGATGCTCCGACGACAACAAATGTCGGCAAAGGAGTGCTCCGACGACAACAGGCGACGACAAAGGGTGCTCCGACGATAACAGACGATGATAAAGGGGTGCTCAAACGACGACAACAGACGATGACAAAGAGTGCTCCCGCGACAGCAGACGATGTCAAAGGTTGCGTTGTCAAAGAGAGCTTTTGTTATAGTAGATGGTGTGTCGTCAAAGGGTGATTCAAAACTATAAGGGATAACCCTTTTTTGACAAAAAGACATTTTTGTCCTTTATTCAAAATATCGTTTTATGGTGCTAATGGCAGGAAAGAATACTTAGGTCTTTTCAAATGCACCGAACTCTGATGCTAAGTGATGCTGATACACACAAAGAAACAAACCCCACGTGCTTACATATGTGGTGCTCATTCAAACCCAAGAACACGCACCCTCATTTTGGGAGGCTACTTAGCTATTTTACAAAATGGAGCACAATTATTCATTAATATTGGTATGAGATGATTGACGATCCCAGCTCAAAATCTATTTAGGAGGAAAGAAGTAGTTGTACAGATTTGACTCATGTAAATTCATAATAATACAAGATCATTGATCATTACAAGAAGAAAAGACAAGAAAGAAGTGCATCCATGTGATTGCCTCCATGCAGCAGCAACAGCAGCAGCTTCTCAGACCTGCAAATAGAAGTGATCTTGCCCTCCACATAGAACCTTTCAATAATTAGTTACATGTACTTTTCAAAAAAAAATGATACTCTAATAAAACAAATTGGAATAATCCAGGGAAAATACATCCTATTACAAGGTAACATTGGCTGGCCTTTGGTTGGTAAAACACTTGAGATTCACTCGAGTACACCCAGCTTCAACCTTGCAGCAAGGGATGCTACCTTTATGATGTCCCATCAACTTGATAATGATCACACAACGCCCCTACCAGATGAGTGAAGCCCTCGTAATTATGATTAGTTATATGTATACTTCAAAATTTTATGAACCTCAGGATATTCCATTTTATCGTACAAGTATGTGTTCAGGTCATCTATCATCGTGATTTTTTTTTTTTATAGGCAAGCTGGGGTTAGGCAGACCCATACCATTGGGTTTTGAACTTGCAGCGTCCCAATACTGACAGCTCCCACCAAACAAGTGGAGCCCCCTTGGTATGTATCATAATGATTGCTTGATTTTATCTAAGTGATTGTTGAGGCATGGCACGTGGCATCATTTAAAGACCAAAATATGATTAATGATGTCACACGCTTAAGACCAAAATCACAAGTTGTTTCATGATTTTTTTTTTAGATGAATGAATCCTCACAGAGAACCAGGTCACTTATTAATGAGCACGCCTCCCTGCAAAAAAAACTCAGGGTTGAGGACACAATCACCCAGACTTAAAGGCATGGAATGTGGCTTCATTTAAGCACCAAAATATGCTGAATTGCTTATTAGCTCCTACTGAGTTGGAAAGTGATCTCAGGCTTCTAGGGCCATGAGACAAGTTATTACATGATATTAATGCAACCAATTACTTTAATAAAGTTGCTGACGAATTACCCCCTTCCAAACCATCAAACCATAGCAGTGAAAGCTTCAATTCTAGAAAGAAGTATATATATATATATATATATATAATGACCGATTTTTCTAGTGAAATAGCTGCTAAAATGTAAATCTTGTGATAAAATCGTGAAATTTTCATTAAAACGATAAAACAGTGACCAATATATCATATTTTCTAGCTATATTTTAAAAATATTGCCAACATTTTTAGCTATGTACATCTCTAACTTGTTAAGAAAAATGGCCCTCAAAGCAGGAGAATTAGATCATTTAGTGACTCCTAAAACAAATGGTAAACAATGGGATATATCAACATCCAAGACATTGGTAGCAATGGTTTATTTGGTTCAAATTCAGCTGCTTTTCATGAACACTAGATCTTGGATCTAGATGGTACCAAAAAGGCTTAAACGCGGTCACTTACATGAGCTCCTCTAATCTGTTAGGGGCGACTGATGAATGTGACCAAGCTGAAGGGACGTCATGAGTTCAAAACCCACGGGTGTATGTTGCTTGCTACAATGCTAAAGCTGAGTGGGGGCCTGGGGTTATCATACCAATGTGCTAATGTGCGAGTGAGGTGGCTTTCCTCGGTTATCCAAAAGAATTGACTATGATATAGCAGGATAGCATTCAAACCATTACAGGTTTTATACACTATCAAATTAGTAGGGATCGACTTTTGAATTATCCAATACATCGTAAGTAACTTTTTCGAAAATCAATGGCTCACACTTTTTAAAATTTAAAAATGTTATAAAATCATATTTTTTTCATTGAAAAAAAATACAAACCATGTGTTGATTCCTAGCAAATAGAAGATGTTGAACACATCCATACGCTCAAATCATGGAAAAAATGGTGTCTAACATCGGTGCACTTGAGGCGTGCACACCCACCGTTCTCTATATAAGGGGTAGGTGTGCGACTGAGATGTGACTATAAATTCTCTGAAGTACCAACGGGGGCTCCGCTTGTCTGGTAGCAGCAGCTAGTGCACGTCACCTTGTGTTGGGACGTTGCAGGTTCAAAACCCAATGGTATAGTTGTATAACTGGCAGGGGTCTGCCTAACCTCTGCTTGACTTTAAAAAAAAAAAATCTCCAAAGTGGTTTCTTACTCAAGTTATCCCAGGATAGTCAGGCTTCCCAAGGCGACTGAAAACCAATCTAAGTGTGTCCAAATTGTTACAATCTACGCCAGGAATCAGAGCTAATTATGGTGCAATTCCATGTGTTATGACAGAAAATCCGTGTTTTGCTCCTCAATCAGGCTCACTGCAGACAGGTCATTCGCCAACCATGTTGCTTTATTCTGATAATTTTCATTTGCCTCTTGTTTTGGTCATTTCAATCAGTTGAACTGCTAATGCCAATATAAAGTCTCAAAGTTAGACTATCTACACAAGAAATTTGAATCAGAGGTGTGTTGTGATTCCACCAGAGATCTCATGTTCTCTGCGGTTTGAGAGCAGTGATGTTGCCAAAACACTGCATTGGAAATGGAGTTGGCAGCTCCAACCCCACAATTTAACCCCACTCATAAGAGGGTCCCTTTGGCAACTCCATACTCAACCCCACATTTTGGCAACACATGGAAATGGTGTTTCCATCTCGATGTTCCAATCAGTCATGAACTCAGGATGTTTACACCTAAGCACCTTCAATGGCAAATCTCCTATCTGACATGGATCGAATTTCTGTTTCAAAAGACTATAACCTTGTTAGGGTAGGGTGCACTCTGATATAAACTTAACATCAAATAACACCCATCTTAAGCACTATAATCTTTAGGAAATAACCTCATTTGTGACTTGAAACAATCCAGAGCGCTAAATGTTTAACCAAGACTAACTGCAGCAAGCTGCCCACAATTAAAGTGTGAGTGCAGGATTGAAATCAATGCAAACCAACTTTAGGTAAGCTTTTCATTTTGATGTTTGTAATACAATGTAATAAAACAAAAATAAATCACCACACACATGCGTTTGTTGACTCAAATATTGCTTACTATCTTCTATCATTGCTGTAAGGTCCCTCACTTTCTTGATCTTTCAAAAAACCTAGGAATGCAAGAAAACCAAAGAAGAAAAAACCCCCAGTCCAGCCTCCTCCCCCACCACCTCCGCCACCACCACCATCACCATCACCATCATCCCGTGGTGGAAACCCAGTCCCGCCATCATCGAGTTCAGGTGATTTTTCTTTACCTGCAATCAAGAACAGATAAAAAAAAGAGGGATCATAACTGCATCAAATGAAACAAACTGCAGTATTCAAAGTTCGAACCAGACTGCGCCAACATTCTTCCTGACTCGAAATCAATCACGTCGAGCACCCATTTTTTGACTTTGAGAATGCTCCTAGAAACTTTTCTATGCAACATTCAGCAGAGACCTCAAGGGTTTGCTCACATGGTCTCAGGCTTGTGGATAGAAAGCTTTCCTCCTATCCCAAGTAGAGGTGGGCAATGGGCTGAGCAGCCCAAGGGCAGGCCCACCATGGGCCAGGCCTGGGCATATGAATTAGACCCCAGCTCGGCCCAGAAGCCCGGCCCAACCTACCTAATGGGCGGACCGTGAGCTGAGTGTCTGCCAATGGGCCAGGCCGGCCCATTGCCCTCCCCTAATCCCAAGTTTGAGTCCCCCTGCGGGCACCCCCTTCAACAATGCAAAGCAGGGAGCTAGCTGGGGGTTGAGGGGTGGGGGCTCACGAAGTTTACTCCCCCAGGACGGCAACCATGGGTACGGCATGCTAAGACCAGCACGACCAGATCTCCGATCCTGGATCGTAGTTTCTCCATGTAATAAACGAAAAACAACATTCAGTAGGATAAGTGGCAACACGGGTTTGACAAAACAAAGAACTCAAGAATAAGAGAATGCAGCATGAGGAGCCTGTATTGACTATGGTTGAGCATAACAGTAAGCATACAAAGATAAGAATATCGATATTATGGAAAGGTGAAATATTCAAGACTGAATACCACATGAGAATTGTACTGCAAACATTTAAAAAGGACTAGGCTTCAACTTCCACAGAACATATACAACAGTGTTGTGAAAAGCGTTGACGGGTAGCGCGGCACTCCACCAAAAACTGAGGAGGCGTAAAGCGTAAGCCTAAAAAAAAAAAATTTAAAAATTAAAAATTATAAAAAATATCTAAAAATACAAATAAATAAAAAAATGCTTTATTGATGAAATAACAACCAATAAGAAATAAAAAATCTCAAATAAGTACTAAAAATATGAGATTAACATATAAAAGTAACTAAAAACTGATTATATAACTGAAAAATATATGAGATTAACCAACAAAAGTTAAAATATACTAAGAAACTGATTACATAACTGAAATAACTGGAAAATATATGAGATTAACCTACAAAAATCTTGTTGATTATGTCTTAGAAATCTAAAAAAAATAAATAAATAAATAAAACTCGACATCTAAAAAAAAATAAATAAAACGCCTCAGGCTTGCGCCTTGAGGCACAGAGGGCTGCACCTCAAGGCGAGGCCCGCCTTTTGCACCTCAAGGCACATTTTTGATAACACTGATATGCAGGACTAATTTGCCAAGCTTTTTCAATTCACATTTATACTAGAAATATGATACAAGTTTTATTAGTCTTCCTATATCATGCATCAAAAAATAATAAACATGGTATTTAATGTAAATGTAGGTTTTCTTCAAGCTGTACACATCCATGACCAGAGAAATCTCACTCTGTCAGTCTATTCTATACAGCATTGGCAGCCACGACTAAAGCTCACACATCTCATCTGAGCCAGTCTGAACAAGAGTTGAGCCACGTTAAGTCCAGAGTAGAAAATTCTTGAAGTCCAAAAGTTCTTGTTAACGGCCATGATTACCTTGAACAGGAGCATTAGTAATTACCGCCGACTGCTGCTGAATGGTTTGTTGCTCTGTTGCATATCTAGCATTCTGCAATAAGAAGGAAAAAGAAAAGGAATATCATATGAAGGGTCAAGCACCATTGTAGCATTATAGGAATTCCATGAGTATAGAAGTATGCATGAGAAAAGTGAAATTAAGGGTGCATTGTTCATTAATAGATTAACTTATCAAGATTAAATCTTCATCCACTTACCAAAACAACGGTGCATGTTACCCAGAGCCGTACCTGTGTTTTATGGGGCCTGAGGCGGAGGGAAAAAATGGGCTTCCTATTAATATTAGAAGTTCAGGGCCAGGGCCTCCGATTTTTTTTAAAGAATCAAAATAACAATAAAATTTGCATTCACATTAAACAAATATAATATTTCAAATATTTATATTATATTAAATAAAAATGTATAAAATATTTATATAAACTACTTCAACAATACTCATTGGCCTTAAAAATGGGCCCCTAAAATTTTTTTGGGCCCAGGGGCCCTGAGGCCCAAGACTCATTGGCCTCTTTACAGGTCCGGCTCTGATGTTACCCTACGGGATGAAGGCTGACGTGTAGGTGGAATTGATGCTTTACATTGAACCCTCAGAGGTGGCCTGATGGGTAAAGCCAATCTGGAACCAAGGATCTGCTTTTCTGCCCTTGGAGGAACTTCCTTCTTACCTTCAATGAGTTTGAATATGTCATAACAAAATACAGGAAGTACAGGATAAAGGGCACAAATTATAAACTAATTTTGGAGTGGGGAACAGTAAAGCATAGTCGAATTTCTCGACAATGGAAAATCTAGGGAGATTTTGACGAGTTTTTTTTCAAGAAAATCATGGGAAAATCTTGGCATTAAAAAATAAAAAAATATATCAAAAATGACAAAATTAGCAAAAGAAAAAAGAAAAAAACATTATTTTACACTTCTAAACACTAAAAGTTATGTATATAACTAACAAATTGATGCAGCGAGCGATTCGACTTTCACGTTCTTGGCTTCGGAGGATGAGGGCACGACCCTCACGGTCGTGCGATGTACAAAAATAAGAAGAAAGATCACCGGAAATGACGGTGTTGGTTTTTATTTCAATGAAACTTTAATCGAACAATAAAATGAAACAGTCGGAAGAAAAGTAACAATGAATGAAATGAAGAAATCAAAAGGGAAAACTGCAGAAAGGCAATATCAAAGAAGGCTGCTGAAATTTCAATCACGTCTGCCGCACGCAACCCTAGAATAGGGTATTTAAGGATGTAAGTGGACCCGGGTCTCGGTCCGATTCTGGACCCGAGACATCTTCACTCTGCAGATGGTTCTGGGACGATCCGGGCCTTCCCTCATCTAGAGTAGGTGTGCAGGGTCACATCCCTGCATCGGGTCACCTTACCTACGATCGGATCCAGCTCCTGGGTCCGATCGTCCATCCCCTATGGGTCGGGTTCCCTGGCCGTGCCTGAGTCACGCGGTACAGGCCCGATCTGGTCCTGCTCTGCATCATTCTCCCTTGGTTGAGAAGAAGTCGGCTCTGACGACTTGTTATCTCCACAGTAAGCATATACATCAGACACATTGAAGATAGGCGAAATGTGTCAATCTTCGGGCAGTTCAAGGAGGTAGGCATTCAGGCCCAATCGTCGAAGGATCTTGAAAGGGCCATATTTCTTAGGACTCAATTTACCATAAGTACCCATTGGGAAACGCTCAGGACGCAGGTAAACCCATACTAACTGACCAACTTGAAACTGAACATCTCGACGATCCTGGTCCACGAAAGCTTTGTAAGCTTCGTAACTCTCAACAAGTTTGCACAGACTTGTCTATGTATATTATGCATGTACGCAATGGATTCAAACGCGTCTCGGGCTGAGGCTGGGAGACTAGACACAGGTGCTAGATCTACTATATGGGTTGGTGACCGCCCATAAACCACTTAAAAAAGAGACTTGCCTGTGGACCGGTTGAGGGAACTATTGTAGGCGAACTCGGCTTGCGGTGAGACTAGGTCCCAAGTTTTTACATTTTCACAAACTAGACCCCTCTGTAGGTTTCCTAATGTACAGTTTACGACTTCGAATTGGCCATCGGTTTATGGGTGATAGGCACTGCTGAACTGGAGTTTGGTTTTCAATAAAGCCCATAAGGATTTCCAAAAATGGCTCATGAAGCGAGTGTAACAATCTAAGGTGATCGTGTGAGGTAATCCATGAAAGCGGGACACGTCCTTAAAGTAGTATGAGGCTACTAACGAGGCGTCAGTGGTTCGCTTACACGGGACAAAGATAGCCATTTTGGAAAATCGATCAACCACAATTAAGATGGAATCAAAACGATGCGAGGTTCTGGGAAGACCCATAATAAAATCCATGGAAACATGTTCCCAAGGCCGTTCAGGGATGGGCAACAGAGTATACAAACCACTATTCTGACGTCGACCCTTGGACACTTGACATACTCAACAACTTTGAACAAATTTGACAACATCTTTGTGCACTTTGGGCCAAAAGTATCATTCATCTAACAGTGCGAACGTCTTATCATGTCCAAAATACCCAGCTAGTCCTCCATGTAACTCAAAAATCAATTGAAGTCTAAGAGAGAATGCAGGCACGCATAGCTTATTACCTCGAAAGAGGTAACCATTATGTAAACTGAAACGTGGGTCAGTTGTGCTAGTAGAGGAGAGGCACCCTTCCCAGATCTGCTGGAAATCAGGGTCCGTCAGGTACAACTCCTTGCACTGCTTGAACCCAATGACCTGCACGGACATAGTCATCAAAAGACTATTCTTCCTGCTAAGTGTGTTAGCTACCTTGTTCAGAGTACCGATTGATGGCGAATAGTGAAGGTGTACTCTTGCAAGAGCTGACCCACTTGGCATGTCTAGCACTCAACTTTTTTTTACTATTCAAATACTTCAACGCCTCATGATCCGTGTACAAGACGAACTCCTTATAAATGAGATAATGCCTCCAATAGCGAAGGGCTTGTTCAACGGCATAGAACTCGACATCATAAGTGGAGTACCGACACCTGGCGTGAGTTAGTTTTTCACTAAAGAAAGCAATGGGCATGTGGTTCTGACTCAAGACTGTACCAATTTTCACTTTAGAGGCATCGCACTCAACCTCAAAGACTGCGCTAAAATAAGAAAGGGCTAAGACGGGGGCACTAGTCATTTTCTCTTTGATGAGCGTGAAGGCCTTTCCCGCGGCAGACGTCCAGTGGAAACAAGTCTCCTTTAGGCACTCTGTGATAGGGGCCATGAGGGTGCTGAAGTTTCTCACAAAACGACGGTAGAAAGTGGCTAACCCGTGGAAACTACGGATCTCTCCTATAGTCTTTGGTGTAGGTCATTCCACAATCGCACGGACTTTGGCGGGATCCGCCTTAACTCCATCAGATGACACAATAAAACCCAAAAATACAACACTAGATGTCATAAACTCACACTTTTTGGCATTGACATACAACTTTTTTCTCCTTAAAATCTCTAAGACCTGACGCAAATAACTCAAATGATCAGACAAAGACGAGCTATAAATCAAAATGTCATCAAAATAGACAACAAACTTCCCTATACAAGGACACAATACTTGGGTCATCATGTTCATGAAAGTACTCGGGGCATTTCATAACCCAAATGGCCTGACTAACCACTCATACAACCCATCACGTGTCTTGAATGTTGTTTTTCATTCACCTCCCTCTCGGATACGGATTTGGTGGTACCCACTTTTTAAATCAATTTTGGAGAAAATAGAGGCACCAACCAACATATCAAACATATCATCCAAACAAGGAATGGGAAAATGGTATTTGACAATGATGTGATTGATTGCTCGATTATCAACACACATGCGCATGGATCCATCTTTCTTAGGGGTGAGTAGGGCGGGTACTGCACAAGGGTTAACTCTCACGAATAAACCCCTTTTGCAGTAACTTCTGAACCTGTCTCAACAACTCAGCATGCTCGGATGGATTCATGCGATACGCGGGAAGGTTAGGGAGACTCGATTTCAAGACAAAATCAAGGGCGTGTTGCACCACCCTCATCGAAGGTAGACCATCAGGAAGGTCGTCTGGCATAATGTCGCGAAACTCCTCAACAAGGGGCGCAATGTCCGCGAGAACGGGCAACGACGTACTCATCGACGACTTAACCACCAGGGCATAACAATAACCATCCTCCCGACAATGGCTCAAGAAAGACCGATAAGATAGACCCGCGAGTTGGGGAACTCGCTCAGGCTTATCCACAATGGGAAAACCGGTCTCCTTGATAGGGAGAAGGACTATTTTATGACCCTTAAAAATAAATGAGTATGTGTTCCTATGGCCATCGTGAATGGTCTTGCGATCAAACTGTCAGGGACGTCCCAAAAGAATGTGACACACACTCATAGGGGCTACATCACACCACACCTCATCGTGGTAATGCTCCCTCATGGAGAACCGAACTAAACAACATTTGGTGATAGGAACCCTGTTTCCTCTTTTGAACCATGTCATCTTGTATGGTTGAGACAATTTCTCTGTTTTCAGGTTCAAGGTGGACATGACACTCTCGAACACCATATTCTCACACGCCCCAGTATCAATTATAACATCATATGTGTTGAGAATAGGTGGTTTTTAGGTTAAGTTCTCTTATATTAGAGGTTTTCTGAAATTTTATTCTCATAAGGACTTAGATGTAATTTTTCTTTTTTGCCTCTCTCTATTTAATATAGAGAGAAGCCCTAATCAGGTTTAACGAGTTCTATTGTGCAACCGTCTCTCTCTCTCTCTCTCTCTCTCTCTCTTTCTCTCTCTCTCTCTCTCTCTACACCCACAGGTGGTTGTACATCCCATCTCATTCTACATGGTATCAGAGCCCTCGATCTTGGGAGCGTGATCAACAGGGACTGATTTTCATCAACGAGGAGCAATAACCCTACGACTTCTTAAAATCAGGTTTGGTGGTGGTTGACTGGGGAAGATCTGATCATAGATCTGGGATGTTACCCAGATCTGTCGTCAGATCTAAGGAGAAGATCTAAATTTGTTCTCCTCATCTGGATTTCCTGCTGCGACCTAGTGTTGCCGAGACTTGTTTCTGCTATGACGTGATTTTTTTTTGGTTCGTGAGTTGTCAAGGGGTATTCCTGATGGTTGGGAGTAACAGAATTTTTTTTTCTGTGTTGCTGTGATTGCTGAGTTCTTGTCGAGGTGTGTTCCTGCTGTTTGAGAGCAGCAAATTTTTTTTTTCTGTGTTGCCGTGATTGCTGAGTTCTTGCCTGTGCTGATTGCGTGTGATCAGAATTCTGCCGTGAATGCAACTTTCTTTTCTGTGCTGATTACTTGTGATACTTACTGGATGTCGTGCCTTATATGTTGGAGAACAACAGGTGTAGTGAATATTTTGTTTTGCGACTGCATTCTATCATTTATCGTGATGTGTTTGGGTGCAGCAATGTTCGTGATTTCTGTGGTATCAACAACAACTGAACTTTAGCTGTTTTTAGTGGGTTGGTTTATTTCAGAATGTGGTTTTCAGTGACTCCCTGTTGTGTCGAGTTTTTTTTTAAGGAAGCATGGTAGCTTAAGTTACTCTTCTGTCGTGAAAAATAGCAGGTGTGATTTCCTGCTGGGTTGAATTTTATTTTGTGTGTGGGTTGCTGTTTGTTGTGGAAACAACAGGTGTGGTTTCCTGCTGAGTTGAAAATTCCTCTTAAACACTTGCTGTTCAAGTCAGGTATTCTGTTTTTTTCATCTTCAGTATGGCTGAAACTTCGAAATGTGATTCCAAAATGGAACATATTGGGGAGTATAAGGCTTTTGCCAACCCCTTCTCGTATGGCTCTTCCGTAAGGTTGAATGAAACCAACTATGCCAGGTGGTCCAGAACTTTTATGATGTCGGTATCTGGACATTGTCAAAAACATATTTTGTTGGAAGGCGAACCCATTGAGAAATTGGGAAAATATGTTACTTGGGATGAAGATAATGACATAGTTATGTCATGGATCATGAATAGTGTCGAACCCCATATTGCAGATGGATTGATCTACTATAATACAACCAAACTAATGTGGGACAATCTTCGTGATACATACTCATAAGAAACGAATGTGAGTCGTATCCTGCAAGTTGAACATGAAATATATAACTTGCAACAGGGAGATCAGACCTTGGCCCAGTACTATGCCTCTGTCAAAGCTGTGTTTGAAAGGCTTAATGCTCACAGGCCTCTTTGTTGCTCGAAGCAAAAGGATCATCAAAACAAACCATGGCTGCTTGTTTTCTTACAGGTCTTTCTTCAGATTTTTCTGTTGCAAAAGTTCAAATGTTGACTGGTTCAGATGTTCCCACTCTTGCTGATGCTTACAATCGTCTGAGTAGACTTGCGATCTCTCTGCCACAATCTCAGCCTGTGACTCAGTCATCTGCTCTTGTTGTCCCATCTAGTTATGGGTGTGGAAATATTCAGAATATCAAAGGACGAGGACGTGGACGTGGTATGGGAGGCAGAGAAAAGCTTCAATGTACATTCTGTGGAAAATCTGGACATTTAGAAGATCGTTGATGGGATAAGCATGGTCGGCCAATCTCTTCTTCATCAAAGTCATATACCCCTAAAGCAAATGTTACTACTATTGAGGCAACAAATGCACAAGAGAATATCACTGCAAATGAAAGTAGTATCACCCTTAGTCGTGCGGAATATGATGAGTTGATTGCTCTTCGACCTTTGAGTTCCACCACTCCTGTAGCTGGGGTTGCCTATTCAACCGGAAATCATCTCCATCTGAATGATAGTAAGTGAGTTATTGACTCTGGTGCATCCAGACATTTGTGTAGAAATTCACGTGTTTTTCCAGATCTAAATGTCATTAAGGCTCAACTTGGAGTCTCATTAGCCGATGGGAGCTCCTCCCCGGTTGTTGGTCAGGGAAATATTTCTATATCCTCCTCATTACAGTTGAAAAATGCTCTTCATGCTCCAAACTTTCCTCAAAGTTTACTTTCTATTAGTTGCCTTATAAAAGAACAAAACTGTAGAGTAATATTTGATCCAATGGGTTGTCATTTTCAGGATTTGTTGACGGGGAAGAAGATTGGTGGAGGCTATGAAGAAAATGGAATTTACTACCTACATCATCCAATGGGTTCTGTTCATGCTGCAGTGGAACATTCATTCAGTCCTGTTCAGTGGCATCGTCGTCTTGGTCATCCTTCATTGTCAAAGCTTCGGTCGGTCTTTCCTCAGATTCCTTTCACCACATCATTTCAGTGTGAAGCATGTTAGTTGGGCAAGGATCATCGAAGTTCATTCCCTTCGAGTCAGAGTCAGTCTAGTAATAAAGTTTTTGAACTTCTGCATGCAGATGTATGGGGTCCTAGTAAGATTCCTACTAGGACTCAGTGTCGTTATTATCTTGTTATTGTTGATGATTTCTCTAAGTTATCATGAGTATTTTTAATAAAAGAACGATCTGAAGTTCCAAGTCTTATCAAATCCCTAATTCTTGAAATAAAAACTCAATTTGAATCTATTGTCAAGATTGTTCGCACTGATAATGCTGTCGAGTTTAAATCAAAAGGTCTGTTACAATTTTACCAAGATCATGGCATTCAACCCCAAACTTCCTGTGCCTATTCATCTCAACAAAATGGGGTGGCTGAGCGAAAACATCGGCACCTCCTTGATGTTGCCAGGACCATTATGATTCAATCCAATGTTCCTGCGTTATACTGGGGTGATGCAATTACCACTACTTGCTATCTGATCAACTGCATGCCTTTGTCTTCTGTGGGTGATCAAATTCCATTACATATCCTAAAACCTAATGCCCCACTTTTTTCTTTCTCACCAAAAATATTTGGATGTGTTTGTTTTGTACACAAACTTGGCCTTGATCGTGATAAATTAGCCGCTCAAGCTACAAAATGCATATTTATCGGTTATCCAAAAAATCAAAAGGGCTATCGATGTTATGATCCTATTTCTCGCCGAGAGTATGTCAGTGCGGATGTATCCTTCCTGGAATCCTATCCATATTACTCTAGTTCTGGTTCCCCGTTGCAGGTTGATCCAGCTGAGTCTTTTTCATTACCTATACCTCCTTTTCCTTTAGTATCTGTGCCCTCCTTACCAAACCAAACTTTATCTTCTTCCAGATTTAATAATCCTCCATTGGTATATGTGCATAGTGCTCCACTTCCTCAAGAGCCTTCATCTTCTTCTTCTCCTGAGGTAAGTTCTACTGACAATAGTGATCTTCAGGATGATGATAGCAGGCCTATTGCTCTACGAAAGGGGACAAGACAATGCACCTTATATCCTATATCTCATTTTGTCTCCCATGCCAGAATTGGACATCAGATGAAGTCTTTTATTTCAGCCTTGTCTGTTGAAACCATTCTTCTGAACTATCAACAGGCAGCATTTGATAATCGCTGGAAGCTGACTATGCAAGAAGAAATGACAGCTTTGGTTTCTCAGCATACCTGGGATCTAGTTGATTCCCCAGCAGATGCTGACATTGTTAGATGTAAATGGGTATATACAATAAAGTACAAATCTGATTGTTCTATTGAAAGGTACAAGGCCAGATTAGTCGCGAAAGGGTATACTCAGACATATGGAATTGACTTCTTTGAAACTTTTTCTCCTGTTGCACGGATGGGTATCATCCGTCTTGTTCTCTCAGTAGTTGTTCAGCATGGTTGGAGCTTGTGTCAATTAGATGTGAAAAATGCATTTCTTTATGGGGATCTATCTGAGACCGTTTACATGCAACAACCTACAGGTTTCGAGGTTGAGGGGGAGTGTCAGAAGGTGTGCAGATTGAGAAAGGCAATTTATGGCTTGAAACAAAGTCCTCGTGCATGGTTTCAAAAGTTGTTTGAAATAATGTCAAGCTTTGGCTTTAATAGATCGGCAGCAGATCATACACTTTTTATAAAGAAAACTAGCTCTGGCATAGTTGTTATGGTGGTATATGTGGATGACATCATTCTTACAGGAGATGATGTGAAAGCTATTGAAGCCACAAAGGCTCATCTTCAAAAACACTTTGTTACAAAAGACCTTGGTTCACTCAGGTATTTTCTGGGTATAGAAGTTGCTAGAAGCCGTGAAGGGATGGTTTTGTCTCAACGGAAGTATGTTCTTGACTTATTAAAGGAAACAAGCATGTTGGGGGCTAAACCAGCAAATATTCCCATGGACCATAAAGTTCAGTTGTTTGAAGAAGGGTCAAAACCAGTTGATAGCAAAAGCTATCGCTCCCTAGTAGGGAAGTTATTATATGTAACTGTGACCAGACCGGATATTGCTTTAGCAGTAAGCAAAGTTAGCCAGTTCATGGACAAACCAACTGAGGTACACTGGAATGCAGCCATAATGATCCTCAGATATCTAAAATTCTCTCCTGGAAAGGGGTTATTGTTCAGAAAAGGTGGAACTCTGGAGATAGTAGCCTATTTTGATGCTGACTATGCTGGATCTGTAGTAGATAGAAAGTCTACCACAGGATTCTGTGTGTTTTTGGGAGACAACTTGATTTCATGGAGAAGTAAGAAACAAAATGTGGTTTCCAGGTCAAGTGCAAAATCAGAATATCGGGCTATGGCCCAAACAGCTGCTGAATTGATATGGGTTCGCACTGTTCTTCATGATCTCCAGGTGAAGGTTTCCTCTCCAATGACCATGATGTGCGATAACAAAGCGGCAACATATATAGCAAAAAATTTTGTCTTTCATGAGAGAACAAAGCACATTGAGGTTGATTGCCACTATGTAAGAGATATGATTCAAGCTGGTCATATCACTACAAAATACCTAAAGTCTGAAGACCAAGTTGCAGATATGTTTACAAAGCCTCTTGCTAGGCCAAATTTCTCCAAATGTTGTGACAAGCTGAGTATGATTGATATCTATGCTCTAGCTTGAGGGGGAGTGTTGAGAATAAGTGGTTTTTAGGTTAAGTTCTCTTATATTAGAGGTTTTCTGAAATTTTATTCTCATAAGGACTTAGATGTAATTTTTCTTTTTTGCCTCTCTCTATTTAATATAGAGAGAAGCCCTAATCAGGTTTAACGGGTTCTATTGTGCAGCTCTCTCTCTCTCTCTCTCTCTCTCTACACCTATAGGTGGTTGTACATCCCATCTCATTCTACAGTATGCATGCCCCTCACAGTTGCAGCGGGTTCTAAAAATGTTATTCCGCAACCATTTTGCAGGGGTCGACTCTCGGGGTGCAGTCAAAACACGACGGATAGACAATAAATTTTTGTCGTTGCCGTCGAAGTCTACGGCTTCCCTCTCGTCATCGCCTTCAACCAACGACTCTGTAAAAGTATCTTCAACAAGATACTTTAGTTGATAGCACAATAACTTTGAGAATAAATGTGCGAACATACACACAACAAGAACACTTGGAACACTTGTGCACAACAAGCCCAACACCGGAATCACAAATGTGCAATTGCACTCATAAGATTCATAAACTACTAAAAGGTTGGGCTATAATCCCAAAACCCTTAAGAAAATACAAGAGGAGCTGCCCATATTTATAGGGCTTTTAGGAGGCATTGAAAGGGGCTCCACATACTCGTTGGAGCCCCTCCAACGGTCACAAATGTGACCCTTGGAGGGGTCCAACGACTAGTGGGTTGGGCCCCTCCCAATGCAAGTACAATGCATTAAATGAAAAAAGAAAAAGTAAAAAATAAAAAAGGGAAAAATACAAAACCATATTCACGAAAATGAATATGTGTAAAATACCTAAACTACCCTTATCAATATATATATTTTATATATATAGGTAGATACATATGCATATGTAATATATGTATATGTATCACCTTATATATATAAAATATATATACGAAATTACAACATATTTTAACAGACTCACCCTCACTCTCACTATCAGACGCTGACTCAACAATACCCTCAACGAAATGGGAGTTCTTGCTCACGGTGGGGCACTTGGACGCAACATGTCCTAACTCCTGACACCTAAAACAACGGATGGTAGACTCACTAGGCTTGGCCTTGGACCTGGTATGGTATGCGGGTCTAGACTAGTCAGGCTTGCTAGGGTCTACTCTTGGGGTGGACTTGGAGTCTTCCTTCCTAGGGGAGCTCGCTCCCCTGTTTGGGAAACTCGACTTAGGTCGACTGGATGGTTCACCCTTAGAGGCTCTATAGTCCTGCCTCCTTTTCAACCTTTCCTCCACATTCATGGCATAACTACTGGCCTGATCCAATGACTCAACTGTGACACAACTGAAATCATCAGAAATAGCAGGACGAAAACCAGAAATATACCTCGTGACCTGCTGGCGGGTGGCCTCCTCGATCTGCACTCGTAGGGATAGATGATGGAACTCAGCAGTGTACTCTGCCACAGTACGGGTGCCTTGACGTAGGGTCAAGTACTCCTTGTAGGCTCTCTCGGCATGGTCTGACGGCACGAACTTGGACTGCATCAACCTCTGCATCTCTTCCCATGTCTGCACACGCTCTTACCCCTGTTGTTCTCTCGACCTTTGTAACTCAACCCACCATGTCTGCACTAGGCCCCTCAATCGTGTGGATGCCAAGGAGACGCGTTGATGCTCTGCCACAGAGTGATAGTAAAAAAAGAACTGTACTGCGTATGCCCAATCAAAAAATTGCTCCGCGGCAAATTTGCCCACGAACTCCGGAAGGTCCAACTTCACTCCATAAGTGGTGGAGTGCTCCTGTGCCCTGTGTTGACGATGATTTATAATCCCTGGAGGGTGCTCATGCCAGAAGGTGTCGTCTTCCAAGTCAAGAAAACCCTCGTCATCGCTGTCCCAATCAACGTGTTGTTGGTGGCGTCGATCTCTATCACTGGAGTCGACTCGAAACAACTTGGGAACTAGGTCCACAAGCACAAACAAACCCTTAGGTTCCGACATTCGATGTCTTAAGCTCGAAATACGAGGCTTAAAACACGAAATGGGGTCTCACATCGGACGACACCCGAGAAACACACAATTCACCAAATCAAGCAGAACAAGCCACGAAACAACAAAAACTAGATTAGAAATATTTACAGTGCGATGGCTGATGCGTGCAGAGACTTGAACCACACTTCTTAACTCTTTTAAAACATCGCTCTGATACCAAAACTGTAGCGCCCCAAACCCAGATTTCCCGACTTGAAAATCCTTTGGATTTTTTAGTAAACCTTCTTTTTTTTTTGAAAACCAAAGCGCAAGCGCGGAAGAAACTGAAAGGGGAAAGAAACAAGCGGAAAACTCTGGGCGGCCGCTACGAGAGTGAAACAACAGTTCATGAAACAACTTTTATTAAATTCATTTATATCTTTACAAATTGTACATAACAATCCTTTATACAAAACCAAACCGCCAGGATCTAACAGGCGAGGTTCAGAAGTGTGGGTTCAGAGTTCGTTGCAGCACACCAAGCTCCATTGCACGCCTAAGTAAACTTGTATCCCCATAAAACAGGATCAGTACTCTTTCGAGCTGGTGAGACAAACCAAACCATAATATACCATATGTGAAAATCAAAAGCAAGCTAGTTAAAACATACATAGCATGCTTAAATACAACAACTGTATATCCAAGGCAGGAGCAGGTATTATAAGCAGCACTAAAACTACACAGGAAGCAATGAGAGCGAATAACTAACAGGAGTTATTGCAAATAGGCAAGCAGGAGAAATCAACCATGACAGTTCATTTAACAATTCATATCATCTATCATATCATGCATCAAGGAACATAAAATCTAATTCAGTTTGTAACATGGTATGCATCACAGAACATAAACTACTAACAATAGGTTGTGCTTATACAAGTAAATGTGACATTGTGAACGGTGCACAAGTATCAGTGTCAGGTATGTGTAACGTATCACAAGTACGAGGACTAGCTAAATGATGATAACAAATGTTACTCATCAAGATGAGACAGTTACAAGCATTTGTCACATAAAGCGTGACACACAAGCAGTGCCAAGGTTCACAACTCATACATTGCAACCATAAGCGAGCTCATCTCGCTAACCATTCGCCAAGGAGTTCCAAGGTTTGCTTAAGTCTCGCACAACTGCAATACCCATAGGCTAAATTGCATAAGTCTCGCACGACTGCAATATCCATAGTGCACCCCAGGGCATAGCAAGCACGATTATGCCCACGTTCCTTAGGTGACAACATCCAAGATTCACTCACCTGAGTTAGCGATTGCATTCATTACGCGTGTCAGCTATGTACTAAAGCGTGCACCAACTATGCTAAGTAGCATCATCATGATACATTACATCGACTACGGTGGTGGTCATGCTTATGAAACTAAGTGATACGAACTATGTAACATGGGCTTCAATCATGAAGCACCATATATGGGGAAAAGGCCTATGGGAGATTGTGGATGGTTCTGATTCGGAACCCAAACTATCTCTTACTAAAAAGGAGGGAGATAAAGAGGTCCCTCTATCGGAAGAAGAGAAAATCAAAGCTCTTGCCTCATACGAGAAGAAATGGAAAGAATGAAGAATATCTCATGCGAAGATAATGTCATGGCTTATCAATAGCATTGACATTAAAAAATGCTCAAGTCTTGCCAAATTTGATCATGTCGATAAGGCATCGGAATACCTTAAGAATATGTATTCCCTTAAAGATATTGCACATGTACGCAACCTCCAAGAAAAAGTTTGAATGATGACACAAGGAGACAAAACTATTCGTGAATATTACAATGGGTTGTCCGAACTTTGGGAAAAACTTTTCCTTTTAGAACCAAAGTGGCATTGTGCCTAAGACATCAAGCTTCGTAAGAAACAACTCGATGTTGAACATTTTTACCAGTTTATCACTGGATTAAGGTCGGAATTTGAAACCACTAAATCAGCCCTCCTTCACTGGGGAAAAAATCTTTCTATTGTTGAAACTATTGAAGAGTTAACAATGGAAGAAAATCGTCTTCGGAAAGGTTCTTCAAAAATTGAAGATGATTCCGTTTTAGCCGTGTCTAGACCAGAGAATCATGTTCGATCATATAGGCCTCCTCACTTTAACCGACAAAATGGTGACTATGATAAGAAGAAAGTTATTTGTCGTCACTGTCATGAATCAAGACACTATAGGCCACAATGTCCCAAACTTAAGGAACTGAGAGGAAAAAGAGCTGTAATTGCTGGATCGGAGCCTAAAAATCAAGATGCACCAGTTTCCCTGGCCCAACTAATGGAGATTCTTCAGCCTCTCATGAAAGGTGCCTCTTCCTCATCTGAAGCTTCAACCGACGCAACAACCTCATCTTTTTTTGATCCAGGTAAAATTTCTTGGCTCCTTGACTCTGGTGCATCTTTTCATATGACCCCAAATACTCAAAGTCTATCTAAATGTGTTTAAAATAAAACAATTGTGTCAAAGGTCTTTACTGCTGATGGGACTTCTCTTGAAATAGAAAGAATAAAAAATTTTGAAAAAAATTATAAAACAAAGAAATTTTCTATTCTAGAAATTAGACATGTTCCCAAATTAAATTTAAATCTTTTATTTGTATATCAAATTTCTGATTATGGGTGTAATATTTTCTTCTCTTCTTATGGTTGTTGGGTACAGGATCGCCAGTCAGGCAAGTTGATTGGGGAACACCATAGAGAAGGAGGGCTCTATTACATGATTTTTTTGGAAATACCAAAGAAAGCTTTTTGTTATAATATTCAGAAAATAGAGTTGGAACTGTGGCATAAGAGACTTGGTCACCCACATATAGCCAAAATCCAACATTTTCCAAATCTAGGAAAAATTTATAACTCTGAATCATTTGATTGTAAAGATTGTATTCTTGGCAAAATGAAAAGATTACCATTTCAGAACAAAACTTTTTTCTCTTCAAGACCACTTGAATTAATACACTCAGATGTTTGGGGTCCTGCACTGGTAATTTCTAAAGGAGGATTAAAGTGAGGAGGCATATATATATGCTGTAAATCGAAATACCCATCAAGGGTATTTTGGTACTTTCACTGTAATAGGCGTCATCCCAATAGGGGTTGACAACCCTTTTTTATCCCCTTTTTATTTTCTTTCATTCTTTTTTGTATTTTTTAAAGTTACTTTTTGGGTCATTGGGAGCAGCTCCAATATGACTGTTGGAGCTGCTCCCAACAGTCAGAATTCTAACCGTTGGAATTCTGACTGTTGGGAGCAGCCCAACAGTCACATTGAGCTGCCCCAACAACCCCCTCTTGTTCTATAAATTGGCCTTGAAGGCCTTGTATTTTTGTATCACTCTCTTGAGAGATTATATGCAATATTAATTTTGCTAAACCCTTGTGTGGGTGGTTTGGTGATTCAATCAAGCATTCCACTTGATTGAAAGTGTGTTCTTGCATGTGTATCAGATTCAATCCACTTTATTACACTCCCAACGGTATTTATGACCGTTGGGAGCAGCTCCAACCGTCACATTGGAGCTGCTCCCAATGTTACAAAACCTAGAAACTGAAAAAAGAAAAATAAAACAGAAAATATAAGAAAATGAAAAAAAGTAAAAAGGATTGTCAGCCTCTATTGGGCTGACGCCTATTGCAGTGAAAGTACTGAAATACCCTTGATGGGTATTTCGGTTTACAGCACATTAGACATACATATACATATATGTATATGTAAATCTTAGCCTACATTAACATATCTTAACACCATTAACCACTTTGAAGCCCTCCATAGACCGATTCCAGCCTTCAAATGTCATACCGTATCTGTCAGAAAACAAAGGACAAACGACCTAATAAACTCATATCTTATCAGTCAGAAAATGCATTTCGTCCTTAGTGAATTGGAAAAGAATCAATCTAAATATCTAAAACTTTACCACCATAAATACACAATAATAAAAGAATGCATAGTAGGAGCATTAAAATGCAAGCAGCCAGCTGTAAACACCCAAAATTTTCACCATCATCCAGTGTTTGTCCATTTCATAGGTCATCACAGATTATTGCATATCATTGCATGTATTCTGCATTTCATTTCATCACATCTCATTGCATTACATAGCATTGCATGTCATCCCATCTCATTTTCGAGATCCAACACTCCTGTTTTCAAAATATTCAATCCAGATTTGAATTTTAAAGCTTTATTTCAAAATCAATTTCAAAACCTGGGTTTTTATTCAATACTCTGTCATTTTCCAACCCCAGGACTTTATATTTCGAAATATTTTCTCAAGGAAACAATCTGGATTCATTTCAAATTCAAATTTTAATCGATTTCAATTCACAGATGAGACCCATTGAGGTGGTGTCGCTTCTGAATTCCTCTATTCATCAAATTTCTCAATTTTTTGAAAGTTTCAGTCCGATCAGGACTCTGTCTCAGAGTCCTAATCCAGTCAAGAGTCTGTTTTTAAGTCTGTTTTACTTCCATTTTTAGCCTTTTTCGATTATTTTCAAAATTTAGGTCATTTTACAGAGTCCAGTTAGTTCAGGACTCTATTTTAGAGTTCGGTCGAGTTTGGAGTCTAACCCTGACTGTGTTTTCTGACTTATTTCATCATTTCTTGATAAAATCTTTTGAAAATTCTTTCATTTGGCTTTTAAAATCTAAAATCTCAGAGTCCTAAGAGTTCAGGACTCTAACCCGGAGTTCCAGTTCGCTTGAGACCCTATTTTCAAAGATCTTGAATTTCAAATACTGATTTTAACCCCTTTTCAAAGCCATTTTCAGTGTTTATTTCAAAAATGTTCAAAATTCGATGTGGGCCCACTCAGTTGGCACCATATCCAGAGGAATTCTAACTCAGTTAGGACCTTATGCCATTTCAAAAATCCTAATTTTAAGTTTACTTTTGAAAATCTTTTGAAAACTCCTTCAATTTCAAGTTTTAAAATCGCTTTTTGAAAAACTCAAGTAGGGCCCACTCGGGGTGGCGCCATATTCGAGTAAGTCAGGGCTAGACTAGGGTTAGTTGATGTCTTGGTTAGTGTTAGAGGTTTAGAAGAGTCAAAACCATTTTGAAAAACTCATTTTTGAAAGTTAGTTTTTAAAACTAGTGTTTTTAAAGGCTTTTAAAAGTGTTTTAAAAACCCAATGTGAGAGAATGCCAAGTGGCACCACATTTGGGGGATTCTTAGGTTTAGCTAGGGGTTAATTAGGAACTATTTAGGATAATTTAGACTAAGGGCATATAGGTAACTCCACCCAAAAATCGCCCCCCCTTTAGAGTCCAAAATTTTCAAAATTGTCAATTTTTAAACCTAAATTTTTTATTATAAATAGAGGCATAAGGGGGGTCGATTTTCCCATCTCTCTCCTATTGAGTTCTTGGAGCTTCTCTCTCCTCTCCAACCCTTCCTCCATTGCAGAAACCTCAAGGTAATGTTTTTTCTTTAATTTTTAGTTTTTATTTAATATTTTTCATTGTTTTAAGCATGATTTAGCCATTGGCATCATCATCTTCATGGATTAAACCATGGATTTAACCTCAAGAACCATCAAGAATCAGCAAGAACAATCCAAGAAGGTGATCTAACCCTATTTTGGATGATTTACAGAGATTTTAATCCATTAGAATTGATTTAAATATGATTCTTTGCATTATTAACCAATAAAATATATGATTTGCCCTTTTTAATGGGTTAAATCTATGTTTTAAAGGTGATATCAAATTCCAGCCATTGATTCCCTGTTTTTAATTTATTTTCATGGTTTATTCATGTTTGTTTTACGTTCTACAGCATAGAAATAATTTTTATTTACTGTTTATGGTTTATTTTATTTATTTACATTAGTTAATGCATGGTTTTTCAAGTTTCTTAAATTTCTGTGTGTTCTAGGTTTAGAACAGTAAAGATGATGTTATTTCGGATTAAAGCACTCATTGTTTATTTCTGATTTTTTTATATGTGGTGCATGCATGAGTTATTGAGTTACTGTAGAAAAATCAGAGGTTTTGGATCTCGGGAACTCTGTCAAAAAAATCAGACATCAAATCGGGTTTTTAAAGCTTTAAAATCATGGTTAAAATCAAGAAGGTAACTTGCTGTTATGATATTTCTCTCATCTTATATCCGATTTTAGATCTGTAAAGTGCTATGGATTCACATTGAGTAGATCTGTCTTCTGTGAAATTTTCGGATTTTTTTATCACTGTTTAGTATTTTTCCCTATTTAGAGAATCTGTTTTTAAATTTAAAGCTCGTTAGGGACCAAAACCCTAATCAGACTTGTGTTAGTCATAAATCCCAAACCACAGATCCGATTTTAGATCTGTAAAAAGTGAGTATTGTTATTTTTCTGTCTATTGTTCACCACTAAAATTGCATAAATTTTTGTTTAGAATTGCTATTTATTCCTGTATTTTCAATCTGAAATAGCTGTTTTAATCCCTGTTAAAAGTGATATATTTTAGCTCAGATTGCCGGAAGGGTTTCTCCCTAACCGGAGATGATTTTTCCGATCTGTAAATTGAGAAATATCTGTTTTTATTCCTAGTTAGTCTCTGTAAAATTTAATAAATTTCTATGGAGGTTTGCCCCTGGTTCAGGTCTTGGACTGAGACTGGTTGGTGAATTAGGTCAAAAATAGCATATTTTAGGGTTTAATGCAATTTTCGGATTAATTTAATGTCAAAAAATTATTTTTATAATTCCAATTCGACATTAGGGTTATAAAAAGTGCAGGTACCAATTTTTATGGATTTTGAAATCCATTTGATGGCTGAATTAAGCAAATTGCAAAACCGGGTTCCTGAAAGATCCAAAAACACTGCTAAAATCACAGTTTTTGTGATATTATTGGATTTTCGTGCATGAGCATATATTTTTAGGATTTAATCATGTTCATAATCATATTAGGATGCTTTAGGCTCATTTGGTTTCATTTAGTGCATAAAACCTAAGTTTTTACAAAAAATCTATCTCTAAAAACCCTGATTTCAAGGCCATAGTCTTGCTATCGGGGGCAATTTGGTCATTTGACCTAAATTTTGAAATCCCTAACCCTAATTTCATATTTTTAATCATGTCATAGCATATTTGGTTTGAGTTTATTCCATTCAAATTTCAAAACTTGCATTTTATCAAAATATCTTTCTAAAAACCCTAATTTCAAGGCCATAGTATTGTTATTAGGGGTATTTTGGTCATTTGCACCCCAATTTCGAAATTCCATATCTTCTCTTTCATATTTATACCATTTTATTTCATACTTTATCATTTTTATTTAAGGGAATCAAGGAAGAGGCTTATATCTAGCAAAATCCAGTAATTTCTAGATATTACTGGATAAATCTAGAAAAGCCAACATATATTCATTAACAAAGTTTTCTAGTTTTTCAGGTACATTGAAGACTTTATTTTTCATGTATTTAAATTTCAATAGTGATGTAATTTGTAATTAAACTTTGGAATAAGAATTTACATTTCCTGCTTAGCTTAGGTTGCATTGCATATAGTTTATTTTCTTTTATAATGTTAATGTGTGCTGGATGATGATTCATGCATATTCAAACTCACTATGGTCTACACGAATGGCACATGCACTAGCTTCTATGAAGTTTATAAACTTGGTGGAATTCGTATTTATGGCCATAGTCAGAATATGAATGATACCCAGATTTATGATATTCACATTAGCCACATTCAGCCTACACTCTTAGGCTAACTTCAAAAATGCACTGCATTTCTCAAAAATACAAAAAGTATTTCTCAAATCCATATTCATTCATTTCATGCATTTGCCAATTCCAATCTCAATTCAAAGAAGTTCATTTTCTTAAAATCTCCTAAGTCTTATAGCAAAATCGATTTTCCCAAAAGCATTGAATTTCAAAGAATATTTCAAGTGTTTTTCTCAAGTTCATAAACTCAATTTTCCAAAGTTATGCAGTCAATTTCAAAGTTTGAAGTTAGAGAAATCAGAATTTTTCTAAGTCTTATTCAAAAGAATATGGATTTGCCAATGATATTTCAAGTATTTCCCAAGTTCCAAATTCAAATTTTCTAAGTTAGAATTTCAATTTCCAAGTTTGAATTAAGAGAAACCAAGTCTCTCAGAATCGATTTTCACTAAATGTCAAGGATTTCTCAAAATCGATTTTATTTCTCTCAGAAGTATATTTCAAATCCCAATTCACGATTTTCCAAGATATTTCAATCATTCAAACCAAACATCATGTTTTTAAAATGTGCATTTTTCTGAAAATTCATAGCACATGCCTGATTCTTTGTGCATTTAGAAATTAGAATATGATTTAGACAAGCTGAATAGAGTAGAGCATAAGATTGATCCTTGGTTCAATTACCCCTGTTAAAGGTGGCAGGAACGGTTGAACCTCGTACCGACAGGCGAGTCCCATTCTTCGGAATTTTCCCGCATTTTAAAAACGGAGGTGAGTTATTTTCAAAAACTTTTTCAAAGGTCAGTTTGATTCGCAAAAAGTTAAAAATTTTGCGATGATAACAGGTTTGGCGACCGTGATGGGACCTGTCTTTGCCTGATCAATCTAATGCTCTACTTAGTTCAAATTGTCAAAATCGATTTCCATGGAATGTCAGCTTTTAATTTATGCTATCATGTGAACCTAGGAGCCTAGACTTGAACCCAGCTGACATAGAATGCATATAGACTAGGCATAGTTTGGTAGGACCATATTGAGGAGAATTATTCATGCTCACATAGACTTAGGTCTAATACAACACTCCTCAATTTAGGAATTGTATGAAAACAATGTTTGCTTCTTCAAATATTTCAAAATTCTATCTCTGTAGGTTTTAGAGCCTTCTGATTTGATTGCATGAGCTCATGTTTTCAAAAACCACCCCCACCTATATTGTCCCGGTCTTCACGTTGCTGGGCTCTCTTCCAGAACCATAGTTCGGCACAGAGCCTCACAACTGGGCCACTTATTTGGGTGAAAACCCCCCTGCCACGTACCAAGGGCCATAGTTCAACGTATATCGGCAGGTGCTCAAGGATGTTGGAAAACTTGAACCTAGAACCGGAGAAATTGATTTTATGCCACGTACATCGAGCCTTGGCTTGAGTATATAGGCATAACTGGATTGGATACAGATGATCTGAGCCTTAAAGTTAGGATTAACGTCCTACAGCCATTTCAAAATTTGTGCATCTAGAGTCAGCTTTTAGAGAATATTGTTTGTGCATACTTGTTTGTGCAGAATGTGATTGAATATGTTATAGTCATCTCCTTTTATTTTCCATATTTTCCCCAATTTTCTAAAAATACTAGACGATTTTCTCAAAATTCCCCAATCTATGTCCATGTACTGTCCATGTTTTAAGCCTTGGACGATTTTCAAATACTCCATTTTATGAAATATTAAAACCCTGGACGATTTTCATGAGATTCCTCTATTTCCTTCAAAACTCCAGGTGATTTCCCATCTTTCCTGTCTTCTGGATCTCGAATTTCCTGCTTTATTTTTATCCTGCCTACATTTTCCTCAAAATTCCTGTATTTTCCAAGTCTTATTCCAAATTTTTCATGTTTTCCAGTCTATTCTGATGGCATCCAGTCAGCTTGATTCAGTCTTCCCTAAGGGTCACATCTCCTACGAGGTGCGACAACGTCTTCCCGAACATCGAGTCCTCAGCACCGGATCCTTCTTTCCCCGGTGGTATTATTCATGGTTCAAAAACTTCTCTCGTATGTTTCCGGACCATCTGGACGAGTGTGGATTGGAGCTGGCGTCCGCAGTGGGAAAGCAGACAGTCAATGGCAACTTGATCCATGCACTAGCAGAGCGGTGGAATCCGAACACTTCTACCTTCTGGTTCCCGTGGGGCGAGATGACAGTGCTGATGGATGAATTTTCAGAGATTATGGGATTGCCCGAGCCAGCCGGTCAGCCTGGAGATCCATTGAAGAAACAATTTCTGATTAATGTTAAGGGTCTGGACCCTAAGGATGCCTTAGCTCGCATGACAGGACGCAAGTCTTGGCCATTGATAGAGGAGGATGGAAATGAATATGTGGACCTGCTCGAAATCTACAGACAGCATGGGACATTTGTGGAAGTCAGTTCGTTGTCTAGGACAGCTCGAGAGAGAATTCAGCACACGATGGTTCTGTGCACGGTGGGATTAACTTTCTTTCCCGATGGACGAAATTACATGGATATCAGAATAGTTCAGCTTATGAGGAGATGGGAAAGTCGACAGACCAGCCGCCTCTCGATAGCCATGGCCTCACTCGCTTTCCTATACCGAGGGTTGACCCATTTCACACTCGGAGAATCCATTCTAGTCGAAGGGTGCACCTATGCCTTGCAGTCTTGGTTCCTCCGACATGTGCCAGTCCGAGCCAGTTCCTTCAGATACAATGGAGAGAAGCTTCTTCCAGTTGCGCGATACCGGTTCTTGATCGACAACCTTTAGGAGGAAGAAGTCGTATGAGACTACTTTGATCGTCAGGAATCACCTCCCAGATACACTTATACTTATGGCAAGCGATTCAGACTACTTGGACCGTTCTTCTGCGCATACTATCATCCCGAGCGGTGTGTCAGGCAGTTCTCTCAGAGGCAGAAGCGCATAGAGATTCGTCCACTAGCGGGGGTTCTGCCAGAATTCGATCTCGCATCAGATCAGTGGTCCGGAGCATACCATTCTGCCAGACATGGCTGAGATTCCTTTGTCAGTCTTACTATTTTTCCTGGTCCTCGTGTGTCTTCTGATTTTGTAGAGTGGTGGAAAATTGTTCGTCCCCCTCCCCTCTGTCAAGTGTATTATTGATAAAATCATGTTTTTCCCCTCAATAAAATTCCTTTACATTTCACTTTGGTTTGACGACCTCGCCTAGGTAACAAGGCATATTTTCAGTTGTTTATCTTGCAAAGAATAGCAACGCAATTGTCGTAATCCCAGCGACGACTCAATCCCTAGTAATGGGATATTATTGTCTACCAAAATTCTCAACAAATATTTTCCTCCAAACCAAATTTCCTTCAGACGCCTAACCATCAGTTCTGCCCTGCAGAGAGCATCAGTAATATCCAAAGAGAACATTTGCGATACCCGATGGTTGATACAAGATCCAGAAAGAAAGCCGCATCAGTTGAAGGCGTCGCGTACTCAGTAGCTTCAGAAGAAGAGATGGACTCACCTCGATCAGTCCAGAGTCAGGGTCAGCAGGCGGATGATGGCATCGATCCCCAAATGTATATCATGTTCAAAAAGATGATGACCAAGATGCTGGCAGAGCAAGCTGAGGCCAGTACTGAGCAAATTCAAACTAAACAGAAAGATAAGGGTCAGGCCGTCAAGAATGTGAAGATCAGCAAAAAGCAGAGTCGTCACGAGGAAATATCTGATGAGTCAGAATCAGCTGACGATGCTGACAAGGAATGTGAAAATAAATATGAATTCAGAAGGTCGACTCAGGGTCAGGGGTCAGCTTACAAATCCAAGAATCAGTCTGTTGACGACCCTACGCAGTCACAACTGAAAGATGTGATGAAAATGGTTAAGGATCTGCAGGCCCGCGACAAGGGCAAGAAAATCTTCACCAACGAAGACTTCTATGATATATTGGATGGGGATGATGATCTCGATAACCTCCCCAAGAAATTCATTAAGTTTGATGGTTCGGGTGACCCAAAGGCGCACCTCGCCCTTTTCTTTGCAGAGTGTTCCAAGTTCAGGAGGAATAACAGGGCCTTATTTCTTTGTTTCCCTCGCAGTTTGGAGGGTATTGCAGCAAAATGGTATTCAAGGCATATTAATCCCATAGAGCTGAAAGAGTTTGATAAAGTGGTCAATTTGTTTATTGAGCGCTTTTTATTCAACGCTGAGGCACTCCCGACCCTCAGCCACCTCTGTGGCCTGAAACAGAGAGAAAATGAAAAGGCCCGAGATTTTATCCACCGCTGGAGGTCAGCTTGTAATAAAATGAGAAATCCCATATCAGAGGAGCATGCTTTGTCCTTAATTCTAAGCAATTTCTCGCAGCCTCTGAAAGGCCTCATCTCTACCGCACCATCCAGAACCTTTATTGAATTAACGGAGCGAGCCGAATGGCTCGAATTAAGTCTGGAGAATGGCTTCTATGAAGGTTTCACTTTCACCAAGAACAGCGGCCAGAACGAGTCAAAGAAGAAGACTCACTTTACTAATTCTGTCAATAATAATAAATGGAATCATCGCAAGGGGCAGAATAGAGACTTCTGTTATGGGGCAGGAGGTTCAAACAGGAATGACCAGAAAGGGAAGTCGATCCCGCAATTCAATAAGCCGCTTCAGCTGGAGCAGGAACCAAAACCCCGAGAAAAAGTGAAGCATGAAGGATGGAGCTATGACAGGAAATTCACTCCATTAGATCAATCACTCGAGACTGTGCTCGAGTACATGTTGACCAAGGAGATGGTCAAGTTGCCAAGGCTGGCCGATCCTCCCGTTCCTATGGGAAAATTCAAAGACCAATTCTGCAAGTTCCACAGAACAGTGGGGCACAATACTGAGAACTGCTTTGTTCTGAAGAATATTGTTCAGGACCTTATTGATAAAAATCTTCTGGTAGAAGGCGCGGAAGATGAAAATATAGATATTCTAAAAGAGTCATTTCCTCGTCATTCTACAGTAGTCATCACCGAACAGTAGTTTCAACCACAGGAGCATATCAGGCCATGCTCTGAAAATGACATGCAAGCTCAGCATCAAGTCCTGGTATTGCAGTAGGCTCGGTCCAAGGCCCAGAAGATGGACCTTATTTCAGCTTTCGGCAAATTGAAAGTGTCTGACAAGTCCGCTGGGATATCTCCCGAGGTAGCCAGAAGTATGTCATGGCTCCCTAAGCATCTCATTAAGTCCACCACAAAGAAAAGCGAGACATCAACTCTAAAGCCTATTACAGCATTATCAAATGTCTCAATTTTGGACTTAACTCAAGCCTCCGCCAAGCATCAGCAGGTGTTGAATGATCTGCTACAAAAGATCAAGGTGAAACCAAGCACAACTCCTGAAGACATGGCCCATATAGTCAATCAGGCCATGACTAATGCTCCAGTTACTTTCTCCGATGAGGATCTCCCTAAACCTCATGTATTTCACAACAATGCCTTGTATGTTGTGGTTCGAACCAGAGGGATGACAGTTCCTCATGTGCTGATCGATGGAGGCAGCAGCCTCAATATATGTCCGAAAATGACCGCCAAAGCTTTGGGCATAAAAGAAGAAGAATACATTCCAGATCCAATCACCATTTATGGGTTTGACAATCATGGCCAAACAGCGAAAGGAAAAATATTCCTAGAGATCTTCATTGACTACTCGATCCATTCAATTCTCTTTCACGTGGTCAATGTGCCGCCCACTTATAATCTACTTCTCGGGAGACCATGGATCCACAACACAAACGCAGTACCGTCTACTCTGCATCAATGCATCAAGTGGTCAAAAGGTGGTATGATCACGACAGTCTTAGGCGAAGATCCGGAGCAGAGGCTAGCACAGCCCATGGTTCCCAGGCCCTCTTTCACTACTGATATCCCTAGCATTAGGGGTATTGAAGAGGTCAGCTTCGAAGATGATTCAGGAATAATGCAGACGGCAGAGCAACCCGAGCATACAGTGGCTGCGACCCGATGGGGAGGTCCACAGTTCTTCAAGATTGGAGGACGAATTGATTACAGCACTCTTAAGGGTCATCCCCTATTCTCCCAATTTATGAAGGCTAAAAAAGGGTTTGATTTACTAGTAAAGCATAGCTACCAGCCTTTTCGAGGCCTAGGCAAAAATGAAGATGGTCGTCTTGAACCAGTGATTCCTCAGCACTGCCCTAAAAGAGCCGGATTGGGCTTTAATGGTCGAAGATCTCAGAAAGGGACTGTTTTCATTAAGGGGGCACATTAGAAGAATTCCTTTGTCTTTCTTTTTCTATTCTATTGTCGGGATGATATCCCATTTCATTTTCATCATTGTCATTTTGATTAATTCTATCTTTCAATAAAGTTGCCAGTTTCCTTTGTCTATCTTGGTGCCATTTGTCTCTTTATTCCTCAGTATTAAATCTTCACAAAATTGAAATCATTTTGCTCTTTTATCTTTCCAATTATTTTCAATAAAAGCAATTTATTTCATGATGAGCAATTTTCCTAAATCAATTTATCCTCCAATTTTCAGAATGTCTTCCCGATCTATCAAGAAGCTCGTCTTTAATCCAAAAGCTTGTTCGAAATCAGCAATAATTCATCAGGTCAGAATAAGAGCAGAATGTAGTCAAACTGCAAAGCAGTCAGAAGAACCCGCAGAGTTCGATTCAGCTCTTCAGGAACTGCCAGAATTTGCATCGATTCAGAGGCAAGATGAGCCATCATCCTTAGTTCAAGATCCGACTGAGGATATCAATATCGGATCAGAAGACGATCCTAGAATTCTCAAAATTGGCAGTGGTTTGAGCCCAAGAGAGAAAGAAAGGCTCACTAATTTCCTCAAGCAGCATGAAGAAGTATTCGCATGGACTTATGAGGATATGCCAGGTTTAGATCCGAAATTGGTGGAACATCGCCTCGTTTTGAAGCCTGAGGCGAAACCAGTCAAGCAAAAGTTGAGAAAAATGGATCCTCGAATCGAGCAACAGGTCAAGGAAGGACTTGAGGATCTGCTTAAAGCAGGATTCATTCGAGCAATTGATTACCCGGATTGGTTGGCGAATATCATAGCAGTTCATAAGAAGAATGGGAAAGTGCGAATCTGTATCGACTTCCGTGATCTCAATAAAGCCACTCCAAAGGATGACTATCCGCTCCCAAACATTGATCTCCTAGTCGATAGCACAGTCGGGCATGCTATGTTTTCCTTTATGGACGGATACTCCGGATATAATCAAATCAAGTTGGCCGCTCGTGACCAATCCAAAACATCCTTTACCACTCCATGGGGCACTTTCTGTTATACAGTCATGCCTTTTGGGCTCAAGAATGCTGGAGCCACTTATCAGCGCGCTATGGCCGTTATATTCCATGATCAGATGCACAAAATCATGGATGCATATGTTGATGATATTCTAGTAAAATCCAAAGAAGAGAAAGATCACATCGAAGCTCTCAATCAAGTTTTCAAGCGGCTCATTCTTTACAAGCTAAGACTCAATCCACAAAAATGTGTTTTTGGAGTCGAATCTGGCAAGTTGCTAGGCTTCTTAGTCAGCAAGAAGGGGATAGAGATGGATCCTGCTAAGGCCAAGGCTATCATTGGCATGCCGCCTCCAACTAATCTCAAAGAATTGCGTAGCCTTCAAGGATGCATGCAATCAATTCGGCGATTCATTTCTAATTTGGCCATGAGATGTGAGCCTTTCAATCATTTGCTCAGAAAAGGAGTGAAGTTCGAATGGGGACCAGAGTGTCAGCAATCGTTCGAACGCATCAAGAAATATCTTCTCAATCCTCCTGTTTTAAAGCCGCCAGAATTAGGGAAACCCCTATTGCTATACATTTCAGTTAATCAAGCTGCTTGCAGCGGATTCCTGGCGCAGTACGAAGAAGGTAGCTTGATAGAACATGCCATTTACTATGTGAGCAAGACCTTTATTGATTATGAGAAGAAATACTCTCAGATAGAGAAGACATGCCTAGCTCTGGTATGGATGTGTCAGAAATTGAGGCATTATCTATTGGCGTCTGAAGTCAAGATTCTATCTAAGTTAAATCCTCTCAAGTACGTTCTTGAACAACCATTTCTCAGCGGACGGATCGCCAAATGGCAAGTCCTATTAATGCAATACGACTTGCAATATGTCTCTCAGCAATCTATCAAAGGCCAAGCAATTGCAGACCAATTAGCAGATTTTCCTCTAGCAGAGGATGTTAAAGCTGAGGATGATTTCCCCGATGAGCGGATCTGCAATATTCAACAATCCCCAATTTGGAATTTATTCTTCGACGGTTCCAAGAATATGGCAGGCATAGGAATCGGAATTCTGCTAATTACACCAGAGAAGGAGATGATTCCTTTTTCTCTTAAACTGGATTTTCAGTGCACTCATAATATGGCCGAGTATGAAGCTTTGATACAAGGTCTGAAAATTCTACAGGATTTCAATGTCAAAAGAGTGTATGCTTATGGCGATTCTTTGTTAATCGTCAATCAAGTTCTGGCCGTATGGCAAGTGAAAGATCAAAAATTACTTCCTTACCAGAAGATTGTCTCAGCTCTTGCCAACAAATTCGAAGAATTCCAACTTTTCCATATCAAGAGAGATTTCAATCAAGTTGCAGACAGTTTAGCTAATCTGGGATCCATCATGTCTTTCAGGAGTGGAGAATCTTGTCGCTCATTTGAAATTGGCAGACTTGATCAACCCGCTTTCGTCCCAATAGAGCAGATAAACCAGGCTGAGCAGAAGAAGAAGCCTTGGTATCATGATATCAAAAATTTCATTAAAACTGGCGAATTTCCTCCAGAATTATCAAAGAGAGAGCAGCGAGCAATTCAACGCATGTCTGCTCGATATTTTATTCTTGCTGACGTCCTTTATCGTCGTGGATTCAGTTCTGAATATTCCAGATGTTTGGACGAAGAAGAAGCCAAAGAAATCGTGCAAGAAGCACATGAAGGCATTTGCGGTGGCCATGTTGGCTATCAGACTCTCGTCAAACAAATCATCCGAGCAGGATATTATTGGAGAACTATGCAACAAGATTGCTATCGTTTTGTAAAGAAGTGCGTTCAATGTCAGATGCATGCGCCTTCCATTCATGCGCCAGCGACATACTTGCAATCTGTCGTCTCGCCATGGCCATTTTCCATGTGGGCTTTCGATGTTGTAGGCCCCATCACTCCTTCGGCCTACAATGGCCATAAATATTTTCTTGCCACAACAGAATATTTTACTAAATGGGTAGAAGCAGTCACTCTACGCACAGTAGAAGGTCGACATGTGGTCTCTTTCATCCATAAGAATATCCTTTGCCGCTTCGGTATACCGCATGATATTGTGTCGGATAATGACAGTCATTTCAAGAATGAGAGAATGAGGACATTCTGCTCAAAATTCAGAATTCATCATCATTTTTCCGCTCCTTATTATCCTCAAGGGAATGGTCAGGCAGAGGCCACCAACAAGATTCTGATTCGAATCCTGAGCGAACTTTAGAAACGGACCGTGACTGGCATGAAAAGATTCATGACGCATTATGGGCATACAGAACCACCATTCGAGCTCCAACGAATGCTACTCCGTCAGAACTTGTCTACGGAACTGAAGTAGTACTGCCTCTACATGTTCAGAAACCTGCTCTGAAATTTGCATCACTTCTAGAATTACCTCTTGATCAGTATCAGCAACAACGACTGGTACAACTTGATTTGCTTGATGAAAGAAGGCTCAGAGCAGCAGAGCATGCTCAATCCTATCGCCAGAGGATAGCCCGACAATATGCAAAATCTGTCATTGAGAGAAAATTTCGGGTCAATGATCTAGTGCTCAGATCAACAACTTATCTCAGGCATCGCCCGGGTGGCAAATGGTCGCCAAATTGGGAAGGTCCTTATGTTGTCAAAGAGGCACTACCTCGCAATTCATATCGACTCATCAATGCTGATGGAATAGAATTACCAGATCCCATCAATGCTCGACATTTGAAAAAATTTTATACTTGAACAATTCTCTATTCTTTGTAATCCTTCCAAATTTTCTTCAATAATGATCAAAATTCTTTTCCCAGTTACACTGGGGCATTTTAAAATTTTGTTTTTATCTACAAATATTCCGTATGCAGGCAGGATAAACAAATCTCTCATTTCACGCACTTGTGCACGCCTGTGCACTCATTTACATTCATTTGCATTTGCATGCATTCATTCGCATTCATCTGCATCAATTTGCATTAGCATCGATTACCCATTCAGGATAAGGGATAAATCCTGAGACCCCGACAGTTGTCCGAGTCGTCGTGAGGGTGAAGACTGAAAATTTTCCATCAAAATCAATTAGTAATTCTTCAGAATCCAGTGTTCGTGCTGGTAATTTTTCAAAAATCCAGTGTTCGTGCTGGTAAACTTTCAAAAATCCAGTGTTCGTGCTGGTAAACTTTCAAAATCCAGTGTTCGTGTTGGTAAATTTCCAAAACCCAGTGCTCGTACTGGTAACCATTTAAAATCCAGCGCTCGTACTGGTAACCATTTAAAATCCAGCGCTCGTACTGGTAACCTTTTAAAATCCAGCGCTCGTACTGGAAACCTTTTAAAATCCAGCGCTCGTACTGGAAATCTTTCAAAATCCAGCGCTCGTACTGGTAATCTTCCAAAATCCAGTATCCAAACTGGTACATTTTTTTAAACCAGTATGCATACAGGTATCTTTTCAAAATCGAGCACTCGTGTCATGTCAGTCGACCTCTTGAGTTCAGTCCTCGTGCTGATCACTCATCAAATTCCCAATTTCCAAATTTCCAATTTCCAATTTTCAATTATCAATTTCCAAATTTCCAAATTTCTAATTTCCAATTTTCCAATTTCAAATATCAAATTTCAAAATTCCAATTTCCAAAATTTGACCCTTTTGAGTCACCCAATACCAATTTCAATCATTTTCTCTTGCGAGAGACCCTTTGTATAGGGAGAGTTCGAGGGAGCTCGCTCTTTTCGCATGCTATCCAATTCGTTCACTTAGCCCCTTTTCAGGGAGAGTTTGAAGAGACTCGTGTCTTTATGAACCGTTTGCAAAACAAAATTCTAAATTTCACACAAGGAACCCTTTTTATAGGGAGAGACTCGACGGAGACTTGCTTTCCTTGTGGCCCCATAATTTCAGACTAGGCCATTTCATCATGAAGGACCCTCTTTTCAGGGAGAGTGTGATGAACTCGTTCCTTCATGACCAATTTACCAACCTCACCAATTCCGGCCCCCTTTCCATAAGAGATGCCTAATGTTAGGAAGTTTTGACGAAAGCTTAATTTCTCTTCGAAAGTTCGTTTTGCAAACACCTCCTCTTCAGGGAAGAGAGAAGTAATTCCCAATTCCAATTTCTGAATCTTCTCCTTTGGGGAAAGGAGAAGAGAATTTTTGTCAGAGATGTGTTGCGTTGTGCTTCAAATGCTCGATTTCACAAAAGGATTTCAAGAAAGTTTTGCCAATTTGTCCTTAAATATTTATTGATTTCAAAAATCTTTATTGCACAAAATTATTACTTCAGAATACCTCCACTATTACTTCCGAAAGGGTAATGCTTTCGCGAAAAAGGATTCAAAGTTCAAAATCTTTCTATTGGCCAACCAAAAGGATGGAGAATAAATCCTCGATATGGCCAGCAAAGAGAATTCAATGTTGTTGTAAAGCCATGAGTGATTGATATTGATCGCAGTCAATGGCACATTTTTAAAGACCATTCTTGAAAAATAAAGTAGTCGAAATATCCTGGGTGATACAGAAAAATCCACTCAATTTTCATATCTCCTCAATCACCTAAGATGCAATTAAATATCTGCAAAAGGGATCTCTCAATTGTCGTCAAGATGAAAGCGAATTAAGCGAGTCGACCCCCGGGGCCAAAGAAGATTTGGATCATCTCCAAGATGACGGAGTTTGTGACGGATCCTTCCAGGGAAAGTTCAGATCACCGTCGAGATGAAGGCGAGTGTGATGAGCCTACCGACAAACCCTAAAAGATATTTAATTCCAGCTATCATCAAGAGATTTCCTACCAAAGAGCCAATAACTATCGAGATAATCTCTGAGAGAAAAGAAGGATCGGAACATCTCTGAGATGAAGGAGTTTGTGATGTACCCTTCCAAAAGAAAAAAAAGAAAGAAAAGTCAGGACATCTCCAAAATGAAGGAGGATATAATTCCCAAAATATCCAAGAGAGCTCCAATCTGCTAAAAAGAGAGTGCAGAAAGATCATCATGAGAAAAGAATCCCAGGATATCAGACTGCCAAATCTATCAAGAACCTTCTTTAATTTTGTGAAATTCTTTTATCAATATTCCTTCACCAATAGCTCTCGCAATATCAAGAATACTTTCTTTTCCGTCCATGTCAAGGAAATTGATAGCTTCCTTGAAAGAAAGCCAATCGCAAGTAATTTGAATTCGAATCTTGATTCTACGGAGTTAAGCTCAGTCGGAGGTAATACTTCAGGTAGAAAAGAGGGAATACTTTTAAAACAATGTGCATCACTTTCAATTATTTTGAATCAACAATAATTTTCAACATTTTGACAATATTTTCTAGCTATCCTGGCGTGAGGCGAGATCTTGAGGTTCATCTTTGGCGCATCCTGACATCAGTTGTTATCCCTTTTAGGACTTGATTACGGGAGTTTTCAAGATTCCTTCCCTTCTTCGGTATAATCTGAGCGCACGTGCTCTCAGATTCGCACACTTCCCTGTGTCCCCACTGTCCCACCATAGACAGTCCAATTTTGGCTTGAGGTTAAGCCACCAATTTCAGCAAAAGGCAATTTCAAAAGTTAATTAGTCTCAGCAATGAGGCGCCCAAAATCAATCCCTTTTCAAACTTTAGGGACCCCAATTTCCTTCCTTTTGCAAAACCCCTATCGGATTCATTGTGCGGAAATCCGAAGGTTCCATCACGGTCTCTTCTTTCAAGGATTCCATCCATCATCACCCAATCAGGTTAAGGGTATAAACCTGAGCCTCCTTTGATGAGGTATTCCATTTTCTGCCCAATCAGGTTAAGGGTATAAACCTGAGCCTCCTTTGATGAGGTATTCCATTTTCTGCCCAATCAGGTTAAGAGTATAAACCTGAGCCTCCTTTGATGAGGTATTCCATTTTTTGCCCAATCAGGTTAAGGGTATAAACCTGGGCCTCCTTTGATGAGGTATTCCATTTTCCGCCCAATCAGGTTAAGGGTATAAACCTGGGCCTCCTTTGATGAGGTATTTCATTCTCCGCCCGATCAGGTCAAGGGTACAAACCTGAGACTCACGTGGTGAGGTATTTCATTTCCCAATCAGGTTAAAGGTTAAGCCTGAGCTTCGTTCCATACGAGTTATTTCCCGTCCCATCCAGGTTAAGGGCAAAACCTGAATCTCATTTCTTTTTTAAATAAAATTTTCTCCTTATTCCCCATTTCATATCTACCATCATCATTTGAATAAATTCTTTCATACCTAGTCAGATTCATTTAACTGGGGCATTTTTATAATCCAAATATGGTGTGTTTTCTTTGCCACTAAGTTCGGCTCACAACCGGCTTAGTAGCAAAGAGGGGCATCTGTAAACACCCCAAATTTTAACCCTCATCCAGTGTTTGTCCATTTCATAGGTCATCACAGATTATTGCATATCATTGCATGTATTTTGCATTTCATTTCATCACATCTCATTGCATTACATAGCATTGCATGTCATCCCATCTCATTTTCGAGATCCAACACTCCTGTTTTCAAAACATTCAATCCAGATTTGAATTTTAAAGCTTTATTTCAAAATCAATTTCAAAACCTGGGTTTTTATTCAATACTCTGTCATTTTCCAACCCCAGGACTTTATATTTCGAAATATTTTCTCAAGGAAACAATCTGGATTCATTTCAAATTCAAATTTTAATCGATTTCAATTCACAGATGAGACCCATTGAGGTGGTGTTGCTTCTGAATTCCTCTATTCATCAAATTTCTCAAATTTTTGAAAGTTTCAGTCCGATCAGGACTCTGTCTCAGAGTCCTAATCCAGTCAAGAGTCTGTTTTTAAGTCTGTTTTACTTCCATTTTTAGCCTTTTTCGATTATTTTCAAAATTTAGGTCATTTTACAGAGTCCAGTTAGTTCAGGACTCTATTTTAGAGTTCGGTCGAGTTGGGAGTCTAACCCTGACTGTGTTTTCTGACTTATTTCATCATTTCTTGATAAAATCTTTTGAAAATTCTTTCATTTGGCTTTTAAAATCTAAAATCTCAGAGTCCTAAGAGTTCAGGACTCTAACCCGGAGTTCCAGTTCGCTTGAGACCCTATTTTCAAAGATCTTGAATTTCAAATACTGATTTTAACCCCTTTTCAAAGCCATTTTCAGTGTTTATTTCAAAAATGTTCAAAATTCGATGTGGGCCCACTCAGTTGGCACCATATCCAGAGGAATTCTAACTCAGTTAGGACCTTATGTCATTTCAAAAATCCTAATTTTAAGTTTACTTTTGAAAATCTTTTGAAAACTCCTTCAATTTCAAGTTTTAAAATCGCTTTTTGAAAAACTCAAGTAGGGCCCACTCGGGGTGGCGCCATATTCGAGTAAGTCAGGGCTAGACTAGGGTTAGTTGGTGTCTTGGTTAGTGTTAGAGGTTTAGAAGAGTCAAAACCATTTTGAAAAACTCATTTTTGAAAGTTAGTTTTTAAAACTAGTGTTTTTAAAGGTTTTTAAAAGTGTTTTAAAAACCCAATGTGAGAGAATGCCAAGTGGCACCACATTTGGGGGATTCTTAGGTTTAGCTAGGGGTTAATTAGGAACTATTTAGGATAATTTAGACTAAGGGCATATAGGTAACTCCACCCAAAAATCGCCCCTCCTTTAGAGTCCAAAATTTTCAAAATTGTCAATTTTTAAACCTAATTTTTTTATTATAAATAGAGGCATAAGGGGGGTCGATTTTCCCATCTCTCTCCTATTGAGTTCTTGGAGCTTCTCTCTCCTCTCCAGCCCTTCCTCCATTGCAGCAACCTCAAGGTAATGTTTTTTCTTTAATTTTTAGTTTTTATTTAATGTTTTTCATTGTTTTAAGCATGATTTAGCCATTGGCACCATCATCTTCATGGATTAAACCATGGATTTAACCTCAAGAACCATCAAGAATCAGCAAGAACAATTTAAGAAGGTGATCTAACCCTGTTTTGGATGATTTACAGAGATTTTAATCCATTAGAATTGATTTAAATATGATTCTTTGCATTATTAACCAATAAAATATATGATTTGCCCTTTTTAATGGGTTAAATCTATGTTTTAAAGGTGATATCAAATTCCAGCCATTGATTCCCTGTTTTTAATTTATTTTCATGGTTTATTCATGTTTGTTTTACGTTCTACAGCATAGAAATAATTTTTATTTACTGTTTATGGTTTATTTTATTTATTTACATTAGTTAATGCATGGTTTTTCAAGTTTCTTAAATTTCTGTGTGTTCTAGGTTTAGAACAGTAAAGATGATGTTATTTCGGATTGAAGCACTCATTGTTTATTTCTGATTTTTTTATATGTGGTGCATGCATGAGTTATTGAGTTACTGTAGAAAAATCAGAGGTTTTGGATCTCGGAAACCCTGTCAAAAAAATCAGACATCAAATCGGGTTTTTAAAGCCTTAAAATCGTGGTTAAAATCAAGAAGGTAACTTGCTGTTATGATATTTCTCTCATCTTATATCCGATTTTAGATCTGTAAAATGCTATAGATTCACATTGAGTAGATCTGTCTTCTGTGAAATTTTCGGATTTTTTTATCACTGTTTAGTATTTTTCCCTATTTAGAGAATCTGTTTTTAAATTTAAAGCTCGTTAGGGACCAAAACCCTAATCAGACTTGTGTTAGTCATAAATCCCAAACCACAGATCCGATTTTAGATCTGTAAAAAGTGAGTATTGTTATTTTTCTGTCTACTATTCACCACTAAAATTGCAGAAATTTTTGTTTAGGATTGCTATTTATTCCTGTATTTTCAATCTGGAATAGCTGTTTTAATCCCTGTTAAAAGTGATATATTTTAGCTCAGATTGCCGGAAGGGTTTCTCCCTAACCGGAGATGATTTTTCCGATTTGTAAATTGGGAAATCTCTGTTTTTTTTTCTAGTTAGTCTCTGTAAAATTTAATAAATTTCTATGGAGGTTTGACCCCTGGTTCAGGTCTTGGACTGAGACTGGTTGGTGAATTAGGTCAAAAATAGCATATTTTAGGGTTTAATGCAATTTTCGGATTAATTTAATGTCAAAAAATTATTTTTATAATTCCAATTCGACATTAGAGTTATAAAAAGTGCAGGTACCAATTTTTATGGATTTTGAAATCCATTTGATGGCTGAATTAAGCAAATTGCAAAACCGGGTTCCTGAAAGATCCAAAAACACTGCTAAAATCACAGTTTTTGTGATATTATTGGATTTTCGTGCATGAGCATATATTTTTAGGATTTAATCATGTTCATAATCATATTAGGATGCTTTAGGCTCATTTGGTTTCATTTAGTGCATAAAACCTAAGTTTTTACAAAAAAATCTATCTCTAAAAACCCTGATTTCAAGGCCATAGTCTTGCTATCGGGGGCAATTTGGTCATTTGACCTAAATTTTGAAATCCCTAACCCTAATTTCATATTTTTAATCATGTCATAGCATATTTGGTTTGAGTTTATTCCATTCAAATTTCAAAACTTGCATTTTATCAAAATATCTTTCTAAAAACCCTAATTTCAAGGCCATAGTATTGTTATTAGGGGTATTTTGGTCATTTGGACCCCAATTTCGAAATTCCATATCTTCTCTTTCATATTTATACCATTTTATTTCATACTTTATCATTTTTTTTTAAGGGAATCAAGGAAGAGGCTTATATCTAGCAAAATCCAGTAATTTCTAGATATTACTGGATAAATCTAGAAAAGCCAACATATATTCATTAACAAAGTTTTCTAGTTTTGCAGGTACATTGAAGACTTTATTTTTCATGTATTTAAATTTCAATAGTGATGTAATTTGTAATTAAACTTTGGAATAAGAATTTACATTTCCTGCTTAGCTTAGGTTGCATTGCATATAGTTTATTTTCTTTTATAATGTTAATGTGTGCTGGATGATGATTCATGCATATTCAAACTCACTATGGTCTACACGAATGGCACATGCACTAGCTTCTATGAAGTTTATAAACTTGGTGGAATTCGTATTTATGGCCATAGTCAGAATATGAATGATACCCAGATTTATGATCTTCACATTAGCCACATTCAGCCTACACTCTTAGGCTAACTTCAAAAATGCACTGCATTTCTCAAAAATACAAAAAGTATTTCTCAAATCCATATTCATTCATTTCATGCATTTGCCAATTCCAATCTCAATTCAAAGAAGTTCATTTTCTCAAAATCTCCTAAGTCTTATAGCAAAATCGATTTTCCCAAAAGCATTGAATTTCAAAGAATATTTCAAGTGTTTTTCTCAAGTTCATAAACTCAATTTTCCAAAGTTATGCAGTCAATTTCAAAGTTTGAAGTTAGAGAAATCAGAATTTTTCTAAGTCTTATTCAAAAGAATATGGATTTGCCAATGATATTTCAAGTATTTCCCAAGTTTCAAATTCAAATTTTCTAAGTTAGAATTTCAATTTCCAAGTTTGAATTAAGAGAAACCAAGTCTCTCAGAATCGATTTTCACTAAATGTCAAGGATTTCTCAAAATCGATTTTATTTCTCTCAGAAGTATATTTCAAATCCCAATTCACGATTTTCCAAGATATTTCAATCATTCAAAGCAAACATCATGTTTTCAAAATGTGCATTTTTCTGAAAATTCATAGCACATGCCTGATTCTTTGTGCATTTAGAAATTAGAATATGATTTAGACAAGCTGAATAGAGTAGAGCATAAGATTGATCATTGGTTCAATTACCCCTGTTAAAGGTGGCAGGAACGGTTGAACCTCGTACCGACAGGCGAGTCCCATTCTTCGGAATTTTCCCGCATTTTAAAAACGGAGGCGAGTTATTTTCAAAAACTTTTTCAAAGGTCAGTTTGATTCGCAAAAAGTTAAAAATTTTGCGATGATAACACCAGCATACCTAATGGACTTATAAATGGAATTGTGGTGACTGTAGGTATTGCGGAATTCAGCAAAGGCATATTTGGAAACCAAACCTGCAAATGGTACAACCTGATGATCAATCACTTTACTCATAATCCAAGTCACAAGCTCATGCATAAACTCAATCCTTGTTAAGCAATGGAGCAAAACCATTACTAATTGGGTGTGTGTGTGTGCATGTGTGTGTGAGTACAGGAATTGGATGAACATCATTAAATCTATATTTTCATGAGAAATTGAAGATATCAGAATTTTGATTTTCTACAAGTGATTGCATGCAAAGAAGTGAACACGATGATCGTATCATGAAATGCAGTGTGTACAAATTTTTGAAAAGACTTTTTGTAATTCTTTCCGGTAAATTTCTTCCATGAAAACTCGTTATTTTTTATCCAGATTTCCATCCCTGATACCACGTTAAGCAAAACCTCTCTCTCTCTCTCACGAAGTTCACACACTTTGTTTCTCTTATTGTTCTTTTCCATAAGCTGCAACTCTGCTTATGATCTCTCTCTCTCTCTCTCTCTCTGCTCTTTCTCGCTCTGCCCTCTCTCTCACTCCGCCCTCCCAGCGACACCACTATGGTGGTCCCCTCTCCGCTGCGGCGGCTCTGTTCCGCCCTTGCCTCTGCGACCCCATAGCCGAGCGGCCCAGCCCCCCACACTCTCCCTTTTTCTTTCACGATTCCCCGGCTACGTACCTAGTTGTGGCCCCTCCCCACTGCTCCGCCTCTGCCGCGACCTTGAGTCCACGGCTTCGCCCCTGGCTTTGGTCCCACTCTCCTCTTTTCTGCCTCTGCCACGGCCTCAGCTCCGCCCCTGACTGTGGTCCCCTATCCGCTGCTATGCCCCTGGCTGCAGCTAATCGATGCCGACAACATCTACATTGTCATCCATCTGGGTTTTTTTTTTCATTGAAATCCCTCATTTCTGAATCCCCAATCAGCTGACAACCCCGATTTCGCAGAAGCCATCAAGGATCTCTAACACCACCGCTTTTGCCAAGGTTCACCACCGTCCCTTCCACTGGTTCAGGAGCTCCCGCTCGTGCTACTCAACCTCGGACCCTCCCTCGCTGCAACCTCAACGAAATCGCAGATCCTCCCCACCTGCATCAGGTGTGTTTCTCCCTTCTCTGCAACCCTATCCCCCCTTCCCTCTATCGAGCATCAGTCGATGCCAGCCTTCCCTGTTTTTCTGCCCTTAGCGGCCTGAGTCGCATGACCCCACTTGCCTCCGCCCTGACCCAACCCACCTTGCTCCTCTACCCTCGAGGCTCCACCACTGACCCCACCAACCAAAGCATGGGCACTCCTATTTGGCTCTCGGTGTTGATCTACCATTGATGGCCGGACCCCACTTTGGTTTTGCCTCCTCTACTGACCCCACCCACCCTGTTCCTCAATCTGTGAAGCTCCACTCGTGACCCCACCCACCCTGTTTCCACCTCCATCTTGCTCCTGCAGGCTTCAAGCGTCATCTCCACCTGCACCTCTCTATGTCGTTGGCTGTGACTCATTCCTAACCCATCCCTCTTCTTCTGGGGCTTAGGCGCCTCCAACCCTCTGCGGGTCAACAAACTTGATCTTTCTTCTATACTAGAGGCTTTGAACGATTGGGGGATCGCCTTCGCCCTTCGCCGTCAAGGCGCTTCTGTTGCTCTCCCTTTTCGCCTATCTTTTCATGTGTTTTTCTCCCTATCGGAGGCCTTAGCGTCCTGTCTCACCGCCGGATCGCTGCTTGCTCATGATGTTGGGCGATTCCTTTGAGCCATCAAGGTGGAATCCCTTCAGGCTTGCTCTGTTGGCGCCTCTCTCCGGGCTCCGTTTTTCTTCCGTAGGTTTCCCAGTTCAAGCGTCGGTCGGGTCTGGCAGGAGGTGAAAGCAACCTGGCAACAGTCTTTCTCTAAAAAACATTCTCGTTCTCGTCTTCCCCGAGCAAAACCGGGTGACTGGTGGTGCGCGGGTTGCCTTTCGCTCAACTTTCGCAAGCGTCATGCATGCCTCCATTGTGCCTCGTTGTTCAGGTCTCGGCGGCACCCGGTTCTTAGGCGCCCGTGGGCGGTAGCCTCTCCTTCCTCCCTAGGTTGAGCCTCTTCGCGAGGGATGCACCTCCCTTGCAAAACTTCATTCGCGCCTTGGGTCCAGATCGGCATATTGGAAGACCCTTCAACGTTGTTTTTGGAAATCAAGATCGGCTCTGTTCGGGTGCCGATGTCGTCGTCGCCGACCGCGCCGATGTCGTTCTCAGGGAAGTGTTTCAGACTCAACCATCTTTGTCGTGACCGCCCCAGTGGATCGCTAGCTCTCATGGGTAGGGTCGATTCCTGCTCTGCTTTGTCGGGCCCGCCTATCCACTGTGATGTCGTTGTCTCTGAGGGCCCCTCTTTCGGTGATTCTTGCAACTCGGGGGTGCAGGCGGCTGTCTTGGGGGTGCAGGCGGCATGCTCTAGGGTGCCTGCGATTTATCAGTCTGTATCTCTTCGTCGAAGCTCGGGGGTGCAGTTTGCGTGCTCTGGGGTGCCAACGATTTATTCATGTTCTTCTTTTCGACAAAGGTACTATTACTTTTCTTTCGCCTTTTTTGATTTTCGAGGAGATGGTAAGGCCAGAGGGCAGGCAAGCAGGCTCTCCTCGATCCATATAACGAGATCTCGCCTCTCCTTGTTTTGGTGGTCGTGTTGGCCACTCGGTTATCACGTCGTTCGACGATCGGTGGCTGGTGTGGACCCCTTTACTGACATCGCGAGGTCCTCTTGGGTGAGCGGGGACTCTCTTCGTCCATTGTCATCATCTTGCTCTCCCTCGGGGGCGTTGGGGTACAGGCTACCTCGGCTCCTTGGCGGTATATGTGCCCCTGTGTTGGCTGGAGGCTTTTTGCAACCTCGGGGTGAGAGACTGCTGTCATCATCATTATTTGTAGTATCATTTTTTCTGAGCTCGTTGCTCGAAGGCGGGCGGGCTATCAGGTGGATTGGCGGGTGTGATGAGGCATCTGTGCCTCGGTCAGGTAGATGATTGCGATCATGGGAATCCGGTCGGTCTGAGTCACAGGTTATGTTGCTGCGGAACCTTTTGGTGGATCCATTCTTCGAGGTTGATGAGGATCGGGGACTGTCAGGGGTCGCCTGGGCGACTAAGGGTTCTCTCAGCCCCTATGCAGTTGCAACATCTTCAAATTCGTTTGCTATGTCCTATGGAGAGTCTGGTATTGGGCCTTTCTTTCGAAAGAGGTCTCACTTTTCGGAGGACTCAGTTCTTGCTCGGGCCCATAGGTCGCCTAGTATTGGAGTCTCGATTCGACAACGTTTTTTTTGCAGGCTAGTTGATGGCCTTTCAACCTTGGTTTTGTCTATCTCAAACAATTGCATCGTCTGTCCGCTTCGCTTGGTCTCCATCAGTTGGGTAAGTGCCCCTCTGTTAGCCGTGTATTGCAGGGCTCCGTCTGCATTTATCAACACCTCTTTTATCTGGGAGGGTGACTTCGAAGGCATGAGGGGTTCCCCAAACTTGGTCTATCTGTCGCCTGCGGGTTCGTCATCTATGAGTGATCATCTTTCATTCATTATGGGTCTGTTTGTGGATGATGCAACTCGGCGTCTCGAACTCGCGCTTACCCAAACCCAATTACTCAGCATCGTTTCTGTTATGCGTGAGTCCCTGACTGCGATCGCAGATCGTTTACCGACCTTGGTCGTGGATGAGGGGTGTTTCACGAACGCCAACGCCCTATCTCCTTCGATCGGGGGGGTTATCTCAACCTGAGCAGGGTGGTCTCCCAATAAGGAGACGTCGTCGGCCTTCGCTTTCTCCATTCGGCGAGTCTGGGTCTCTCCTAGGCGGTCTATGAGGATCCGTACTCCTCGGGGATTTTCGGACTTTCAGTTATGAAGATCTTGTGTTGGAATATTTGGGGACTAAATTGCTCCCCCAAACGTCTTTTCTGACGAGTTGGATCTGTCAAGAAAAGCTTGATCTGATTGCTCTTTGTGAAACGAAGATGGCAGATATCCCGAGCTCCGTCGTCTCCGAAATCTGGCGTGGTGCAGATTTCTTCTTCAAGCCTGCGATTCAATATGCGGGAGGCATCCTCATCCTCGGGAAGCATTCTCTAGCCTTACAATAGGTGGATGAAGGTACGTTTTCCATATCCATTACTCTTCCACTTCCTTCAATCGCAAATCCAGTTGTGGTCACTATGGTGTATGGTCCCCACCGTCAAAGCCGGCGGGAGGAGTTTTTGTTGGACTTGAATAGGGTCATTGCTTCATTTGGGGACCATCATATTATTATGGGAGATTTCAACTGCCTTCTGTCTTCTATCGACTCAAGTATTCTGGTGCCCTACTCGGCTTCAATGAGGATTTTCCAAAACTTTATTTAGATGAACCGGTTGTACCACGTTCCCCATGTAGGCAAAGCTTTCTCGTGGACCAATCGACGATCTAGACCATGCTTTCGTCTACTAGACAGGGTGCTTGTTTCGTCAAATCTGCTGAGTTCTATTAATGACATTTCATGTTACCTACTTCCACCATCTGTCTCGGACCATAGTCAGATTGTTATTCGATGGGGACAAGGCTTCACCGGCGACAAATCCTTTAGATTTGAGCAATGGTGGTTTAAGGAGGCGGGTTTCGAGTCATTAGTCCAACAATCTTGAAGTAGACCTTGCTATGCGGTCCGGGCGGCTACTAGATGCATGGTTAAGCTTTTTCGCCTATCCCGCGATATCAAATCTTGGCTTATCTTCAATAAAATAAGCAAATTCCAAAATATGGAGGATTGGGAGCGTGAACTGTCTTCTATAAATCAGTCTCTCTTGGATACGACCTATATGAATGCATCAGATATTGAAAGCCTCAATGCTAGATCGGCCGAGCTGACTCTTCTAGTGCAATCTTGGCGTCTAAAGGATGAGATTCGTTGGAAGCAGCGGTCAAGGGTAACTTGGCTTAAAGCGGGTGACGGGAATACAAGGTTCTTTCATTCTTTAGCGTCGCACAGGCATCGAAGACATGCGATTCATTCTATGTATATCAACGGTGTCTTCTTTTCGGGCGATCAGGTAATCAATGTTGTCACCAACTATTTCTCTAACCTGTATTTCTGCAACCAAGCTGCACGTGGCAATATGGGTACGACTTTATTTTTGTCCTTGGATCGAGCGCTCTCCAACTCGATTCAGGGGTTATTCACCGAAGAAGAAATCATCTCGGCGGTGCAGGACTCGTCTGGGTGGAAAGCTCTAGGTTTTGATGGGTATCCAGTGGATTTCTTTCGCATATTCTGCCAATGTGTTAAGAGTGACATTCTTAGTGTCTTCGCTGAGTTTCATCGCAATGGCAGATTGCCGGTTCATGCTCACCTAGCAATTGTGTCACTTATTCCTAAGGAGGAAGCCGCATCGGATATCTCGCAGTTTCGACCTATATCAGTGTTAGGAAGCTTATATCACATTATTGCCAAGGTCTTGGCTAATAGGATGCGGTCAGTCGCTCCTAGGATTTTTTCGGAGGCTCAGTTTGCCTTCATTCCTAACAGAAGGCTTCAACATTCCTTCATTTTGGCCACAGAAGTGTTGCACTCTCTGAAGATCAGCGGGGGGGCCTTCTTCACTCTTAAGCTTGACTTTCATAAAGCCTACGACTCAGTTCATTGGTCATTTTTCTTCAACATGTTGGCGAACTTGGGCTTCGATAGGTGTTTCTCTAGCTGGGTGCATGAGCTAGTTACCAATGCCCAGTCACAGATTCAGATCAATGGGGTCAAGGGAAATCATTTCAAACTTGGTCGTGGTCTTCGGCAAGGATGTCATCTGTCTTCGTTATTCTTTAACATCGTCTCTGAAGGAATTGTGGTTTTGGTTAAGAGGGCAGTGGAGGATGGTCTAATTGAGTCTCTCGGTATACAAGAGTGTCGTAGTCAGATCCTGACTTTCGCTGATGACATAATTATCTTCGGAAGGGCGTACATCCAATAAATGTTAAGATTCAAGCTTGTCCTTCTTTTTTTCCTATCGATGTCAGGGTTATCTATCAACTACGATAAGTGTTGTCTATCCATGGTCAATGCTCCTCCGTCAATGCTGGACATGAGCCAGCGGATATTCGGGTGCTCAGTATCGGAAAACTTCTTTTCTTACCTGGGTTTGCCGCTTCAAATCAGTTGTGTAACAACGACAGCCTGGAGCGCTACTATCCAAAGGGTTCAGAACAAAATATCGGGTTGGCAAGCTTCCTACCTTTCTATCGCGGGTAGACTGACTCTCATCAAGCACGTTCTTTCTGCTATGCCAGAATTTTTTATGTCTATGTTCCTGATGCCTATGGGGGTTAGTAAGAAGCTAACTCAGATAGTGGCGAACTTTCTGTGGTCGGGGCGAGGTACCAACAACAAATGCCACCTCATAGGGTGGGACACACTTCGACTTCCCCTATATAGGGGGAGGGTTGGGAATCAAGGATCCAAGGCTGAGGAGTATGATTCTCGTCGTGAAGCAGAGCTGGCTTGCCCACCAACCTGGGGCCCCGTGTGCAAGCATGCTTTTGGCTAAATACGAAGGTGTGGAATCCTTGGTGGGGGCCACTAGCGTGCGTCAGCGAACAATGTCAAAGCTTCGTCGATCATGGATCCAAGCTTGGTCTGCGGTTATGTTACATAGTAATGTTGACTCGCAGTCTCAGTTCGTTGGACACATCTTTGCTCCGAACGGATCTTTTCGCTCAAAAGAAGGCTACCTCGCTCTCCTTCCATCGGGGGAGGACCGGTTTCCGACAAGCTTGCTCTGGGGCAAGGGTCCGACTCCGAGATCATGTTTCCTGGCTTGGCTAATCTTACACGATCGGGTGCAGACTGACAATTTCCTCAAATCCATCGGATTCCATCAGCCGAGTAAATGTGTGTTGTGCGAGGCGGCCGAAGAATCTGCGTTTTACCTTTTTTGGGAGTGCTCTGTCTTTCAAAACATTTTCAAGGTGACTTGGAATAAGCCGGGGGTCAGCGTGCGCCAGGAATCGTTCGTCAGCGATTTGTTGTGGGGTCCTAAGCAAGTTCGTTATTGCAACTATTGGCGGATTATTTGGCGAACCTGGCTTCTCTCGTCATGGTGGGTTGTATGGATGACTCGCAACAACGCTATCTTTCGGCATATTCCGGCAGTGTTCAACAAAATGGTGAACCTTATTTTTGTGGACGTGTATGCCATTCTTTGCATCAACATCCCCGATCTTCAACACAATCTGCCCACAAGGACCACTCATGATCCAGGGTGATGCTCGCTGACAAACTGGAGTTGTTTCATGTTTTTCTGTTATCTTTTTTTTTCATTTTTCTTTTCCCTTTCTTCTTTTTTCCTTCGTTTTGGGGCTCCTTGGCATGTCTTGGGCCTGGCGGGTTATCTGGTAGGTTCAATGTTGGTTGAACCTGTTTTCGTAATGTTGATGGTTATAGTTCGTCTCTCTCTCTCTCTCTTTCTCTCTCTCTCTCTCTCTCTCTCTCTCTCTCTTTGTATATATTACCAGGCTTTTGAAGGGGGGGTTTCATGTTTTCCTTAAACCTGTGAGCGTACAGATGTATTCTAGAGCTTAATTTTATAAGAATCTACTCTTAGATCATCCAATCCCAACATGCAGGTAGTTTTTTATAAGGTTTAAAAACCAACTATCTAAGATTTTCATAAATATTCAAAGCTTAAAAAATCATGTTTTTTATTGAAAAAACATGATCCAACTGTTGTTTCTTTGCAAATGTACCATGACAAACCCACCTGCAGGGTCAAATTTGCGAAAAACAACCCCAAAACACCCATATTCACTCACGGTAGGCTAGAAAAGTGGTAGGCCACTACTACATATATATATATATATATATAGAAAGAGAGAGAGAGACATTCACTGTCAGCGATTCATTCCACGAAATGGAGTATAAAGATCATATAATAACAAGAGAGAACAATAGAGATTAGGTGAATTATAATTAGTTTCATCGTCGACGCAATCAGGAAAAAAAACATAATTTTGCACAAATATCTTAATACTAAATCATTAATTACATATAAAGCGTGCATAATCGTCCCAAAGAACAGCTACCGAACCAATGACCAGATTCCCACAAGGAAAAGCAGTTCCTGAGAGATCACTTTCCAGGGTCGGTCTCCTCTCAACATTTAAACTTGGGAAAGAACGAAGAAAAAGGATCCTAAACGTTCGCGAGATGATAGAATCAGATACACAATGGAAAACAAAAAACAAAACAAAAAAAGATCGAAATCTCACGAATTGAAGAACACTAATCACAAAAAAAAACCAAAGGAAAAGAAACTTCACCCGAAGAACTCACGCACCTCCAAAAATATTGAGATTCCTTCACCGTACGATGGGAATTAAGGTTTCTTCATAACCCTTTTTGTCTTCCTTCTTCTGCAGAGAGAGAGAGAGAGAGAGAGACAGAGAGGGGCGGTTCTGTTGCAGTTTTGACGGACAATGGGTCTGATTAAATTACAGAAATGCTCCTGAGAGATGGATGGTTAGGAGGGTGGGTGTTATCATCGCAAAATTTTTTAACTTTTTGCGAGTCAAACTGACCTTTGAAATAGTTTTTGAAAATAACTCGCCTCCGTTTTAAAATGCGGGAAAATTCCGTAGAATGGGACTCGTCTGTCGGTACGAGGTTCGACCGTTCCTGCCACCCTTTAACAGGGGTAATCGAACCAAGGATCAATCTACTGCTCTGCTCTATTCAACTTATCTAAATCATATTCTAATTTCTAAATGCACATAGAATCAGGCATGTGCTATGAATTTTCTGAAAATGCATATTTGAAAACATGATGTTTGCTTTGAATAACTGAAACACTTAGAATAGATATCACATGGAAAATCGTGAATTGGGATTTGAAATGTACTTCTGAGAAAAGTAAAAATCGATTTCTGAAGAATCTAGAGGTTTTGTGAAAATCGATTTTGAGAAATGTGAAATAACTTTGAAAAACTTGATTTCTTTGAATTCAAACTTTGAAATTGAAAATATAACTTAGAAAATCGAATTTGGAACTTGGGAAATACTTGAAATATCATTGGCAAATCAATATTTTGAGAAAATCGATTTTTGAAATAGACTTAGAAAATTTTAAAAAAATGAACTTCTTTGAATTGAAATTTGAATTGGAATTGGCAAATGCATGAAATGAATGAATATGGATTTGAGGAATTGAGAAATACTTTTTGTATTTTTGAGAAATGCAGTGCATTTTGAAGTTAGCCTAAGAGTGTAGGATGAATGTGGCTAATGTGAAGATCATAAATCTAGATATCCTTCATATTCTGACTATGGCCATAAATACGAATTCCACCAAGTTTATAAACTTCATAAAAGCTAGTGTATGTGCCATTCGTGTAGACCACAGTGAGTTTGAATATGCATGAATCATCATCCATCACACATTAACATTATTTAAAAAAATAAACTATATGCAATGCTGCCTAAGCTAAGCAGGAAATGTAAATTCTTATTCCAAAGTTTAATTTAGTTTACGTCACTATTAAAATTTAAATACATGAAAAATAAAGTTTTCAATGTACCTGCAAAACTAGAAAACTTTGTTAGTAATGATATGTTGGCTTTTCTAGATTTATCCAGCAATATCAGGAAATTACTGGATTTTGCTAGATATAAGCCTTTTTGCCATGATTCCCTTAAATCAAAATGATGAAATATGAAATAAAATTGAATAAATAAGGAAGATAAGATATGCAATTTCGAAATTGGGGTCAAAATGACCAAAATACCCCTAATAACAAGACTATGGCCTTGAAATTAGGGTTTTTAGAAATATATTTGGTAAAATGCAAGTTTTGAGGTACAAATGAAAATAAATCAAATTAAATATGCTATGACATGATTAAAAATATGAAAATTAGGGTTAGAGATTTTGAAATTTAGGTTAAATGACCAAATTGCCCCCGATAGCAAGAGTATGGCCTTGAAATCAGGGTTTTTAGAAAATATTTTGGTAAAAGTTAGGTTTTATGCACTAAATGAAATCAAATGAACATCAAAGTCAACCTAAAGTATCCTAATATGATTATGAATATGATTAAACCCTAAAAATATATGCTTATACACGAAAATCCAAGAATATCACAAATTTTGTGATTTTTGCAGTGTTTTGGAATTCTTCGGGTACCCTGCTTTGCAATTTGCTTAATTCAGCCATCAATCAGATTTCAAAATTCATCAAATTTGGCACGTGCACTTATTATAACCTTAATATTGGATTGGAATTATAAAAATAATTTTTTGGCATTAATTTAATCCGAAAATAGCATCAAACACTAAAAATATGCTATTTTTGACCTAGTTCACCAACCAGTCTCAGTCCAAGACCCAAACCAGGGGTCAAACCCCCATGAAAATCTATGAAATTTTACAGAGACCAAATAGACAGGAAAACAAAACTTTTCCTTTTTACAGATATGAAAAAGCTTTTAAAACCAGGGAGATACCCATCCGACAATCCGGACTTGAATATATTGATTTTAACTTTGGTCCTGACTGATACTTTCAATTGAAAATTCCAGGATAAATATCAGAACTCATTTAAAATATATGATATTTTAACAGTAAACAGTTGACAGAAAAATAATAATACTCACTTTTTACAGATCATGAATCGAATCTGTAGTTTGGGATTTATAAACAACACAATTCTGATTAAGGTTTTGGTAAACCCTAACGAGTTTTAAATTGAAAATCAGAGTCTCCGACAAAGGAAAAATACTAAAAAGTAATAAAAAATTCTGAAAATTTCACAGTATACAAATCTATTTAATGTGAATCCATGGCACTTTACAAATCTAAAATCGGATATAAGATGATAAAAATATCATCACAGCAAGTTACCCTCCTAATTTTAACAACGATTTTCAAGTTTTGAAAACCCGATTTGATGTCTGATTTTTCTTACAGGGTTCCCGAAGTCCAAAAACTCTGATTTTTTACAGTAGATCAATAACATATGCATGCATCATATATAAAAACATCAGAAATTAACAGCACATATTTCAATCCGAAACAACATGCTCTTTTCTGTTCTAAACTAAAAAACACACAGAAATCTAAGAAACTTGAGAAAATATGCATTAACTAATAAAAACAATAAAATAAACCATAAAACCGTAAATAAAAATTATTTCTATGCTATAGAACGTAAAACAAACATGAATAAACCATGAAAATAAAATAAAAGCAGGGAATCAATGGCTGAAATTCAATATTACCTTTAAAACATAGATTTAACCCATTAAAAGGGTAAATCATGTATTTTATTGGTTAATAATGCAAAGACTAATGCTAAAATTGATTCTAATGGATTAGAATCCTTGTAAACACCATAAAACAGAGTTAGATCACTTTCTTGAACCTCTCTTGAGGTTCTTGGACTTGAATCCATGGTTTAATCCATGAAGGGGATGGCACCAATGGCTAAAATTGATTTAAAACATGAAAAAGTATTGAATAAAACTAAACAAATATTAAAAATATTACCTTGGTGCTTGCAGCTGCAATGGAGGAACGTGAGGATGCTGGAGAGGAGAGAGAACCCGCAAAAATTTGAGAGAAAAAGAGCCCTTTTGACCTCTTGAAGTCCCCTATTTATAGGTTTTCAAAACCTCCTTAATTAGGGTTAATTAAGGAGTTTTATTTTTTTAGAACTCTTTCTAATAAATCCAATAAAGGGGGCAACGATTTTTTGGAGAATTATATACTAGGTGGGACTCTAATTAATCCCTAATTAACCCCTAATTAAACCCTAGAAAGTCCAATTGTGATGCCATTTGGCATCTTCCACATTTGGTTTTTTTAAAACCTTTAAAAACATTTAAAAACACTAGTTTTAAAAACTAAACTTCAAAATGTGTTTTCAAAATGATATTAACTCTTCTAAACCCCTAACACTAACTAAGACACTGACTAACCCTAGTCTAGCCCCGACTTACTCGAATATGGCGCCACCCCGAGTGGGCCCTACTTGAGTTTTTCAAAAAGCGATTTTAGAACTTGAAATTGAAAGAGTTTTCAAAAGATTTTCTAAAGTAAACTTAAAATTAGAATTTTTGAAATGGCATAGGGTTCTAACCGAGTCAGAACTCCTCTGGATATGGTGACAACTGAGTGGGCCCACATCGAGTTTTGAAGAATTTTGAAATAAACACTGAAAATGGCTTTGAAAATGGGTTAAAATCAGTATTTGAAATTCAAGATCTTTCAAAATAGGGTCTCAAGCGAACTGGAACTCCGAATTAGAGTTCTGAACTCTTAGGACTCTGTGATTTTGGTTTTTAAAAGCCAAATAAAGAATTTTTTGAAAAGATTTCATCGAAAATGGTGAAACAAGTCAGAAAATACAGTCAGAGTTAGACTCCTAACTCGATCAGAACTCTAAATTAGAGTCCTGGATTAACTAGACTCTACAAAATGACCTAATTTTTGAAAAGAAATGGAATAAAAAAAATGTAATAAAAACAAACTTCAAAACAGACTCCTGACTGGACTAGGACTCTGGGACAGAGTCTTGATCGGACTGAAACTCTAGATTTTTGGTAGTTTCTGAAAAACAAATGAAAGAATTTTGAAAAACAGTTAAAAACACGATAAAATCGAATTTTGGTTCAGAGTCCTGATACGATTAAAACTCTAAGAAAGAGTCCTAATTCGATCAGAACTCTAAGAATTTTGGTTTTTCTGGTAGGCAAATGATGAAATTTGGGCAAAGCTTTTTGAAAACTAGTGAAAATGAAGTGAGAAAATCAATTTTGGATAGAGTCCTACTTCGATCAGGACTTTGGGGTAGAGTCCTGATCAAATAAGGACTCTGAGATAAAATCTCAGAATTTTGAAATTCTTTGATAAAAGTGTAATAGTTTTGGTAGATTGAAAGATTTCTAAAAGATTCTCTCAAAATTGAAATCAGGATCAGAGTCCTGATCCAACTAGGACTCTCTGAACAGAGTCCTGTTTTGACTAAAACTCTGAGTTTCTGACTCATTTTGAAAGATTTGATTGAAAATAGATAAAATAGTTGTAAAAGATTAGAGTCCCAATCCAATTGAAACTCCGAAGAAGAGTCCTGATATGACTGGACTCTTGAAGAAGAGTCCTGATCCAACTAGGACTCTGAAATTTTGGCCAAAACAGAAGATTTTGAAAGGTTTTCTTCAAAAACAGGTAAAAAGGTAGTGAAAAATAGAGTTTTGATCCGACTGGACTCTGAAAAAAGAGTCCTGATCCAACTAGGACTCTAAAATTTTTGAGATTTTTTGATAAGTAAAGGAATCCAGAAGCGACACAACCTAAATGGGTCTCATCTGAGAATTGAAATCAATTGAAATTGAGTTTGAAATGAATCCAGATTGTTTTCTGAGAAAATATTTCGAAATATAAAGTCCTGGGGTTGGAAAATGACAGAATGTTGAGTAAAAACCCAGGTTTTGAAATTGATTTTTGAAAGAAAAAGTTTTAAAACTCAAATCTGGATAAAATATTTTAAAAACAGGAGTGCTGGATCTGAAAAATGAGATGTAATGACATGCAATGCTATGTAGTGCAATGAAATGGTATGCCGAATGCATGCAATGATATGCGATGACACATGAAATGTGAGCACTAGATAAGTGTGAAAATTTGGGGTGTTTACAGATGCCCCTGTTTGCTGCTAAGCCGGTTGAAAGCCGAGCTTAGTGGCAAAGAAAACACACCAAATTTGGATCATAAAAATGCCCCAGTTAGATAAATCTGACTGGGTATGAAAGAATTAATTCAAATGATGATGGTAGATATGAAATGGAGAATAAGGAGAAAATTTTACTTCAAAAAGAAATGAGATTCAGGTTTTGCCCTTAACCTAGATGGGACGGGAAATACCTCGTATGGAACGAAGCTCAGGCTTAACCCTTAACCTGACCGGGAAATGAAAATGGAATACCTCATCAAAGGAGGCTCAGGTTTGTACCCTTCACCTGATTGGGTGGAAAATGGAATACCTCATCAGAATGAAGCCCAGGTTTATACCTTTAACCTGATTGGGCAGAAAATGAAATACCTCATCAAAGGAGGCTCAGGTTTGTACCCTTAACCTGATCGGGTAGAAAATGGAATACCTCATCAAAGGAGGCCCAGGTTTATACCCTTAACCTGATTGGGCAGAAAATGGAATACATCATCAAAGGAGGCCCAGGTTTATACCCTTAACCTGATTGGGCAGAAAATGGACGAAATCCTCGAAAGAAGAGACTGTGATGAAACCTTCAGATTTCCGCACAATGAATCCGATAGGGGTTTTGCAAAAGAAAGGAAATTGGGGTCCCTAAAGCTTGAAAAAGGATTGATTTTGGGCGTCTCATTGCTGAGACTGATTAACTTTTGAAATTGCCTTTTGCTGAAATTGGTAGCTTAACCTCAAGCCGAAATTGGACTGTCTATGGTGGGACAGTGGAGACACAGGGAAGTGTGCGAATCTGAGAGCCCGTGCGCTTAGATTATACCAAAGAAGGGAAGGAATCTTGAAAACTTCTGTAATCAAGTCCTAAAAGGGATGGTGTCAGGATGCGCCAAAGATGAACCCCAAGCTCTCGCTTCATGCCAGGATAGCTAGAAAATATTGTCAAAATGTTGAAAATTGTTGTTGATTGAAAATGATGCACATTGTTTTGAAAGTATTCCTTCTTTTCTACCTGAAGTATTACCTCCGACTGAGCTTAACTCCGTAGAATCAAGATTCGAATTCAAATTGCTTGCGATTGACTTTCTTTCAAGGAAGCTATCAATTTCCTTGATATGGACGGAAAAGAAAGTATTCTTGATATTGCGAGAGCTATTGGTGAAAGAATATTGATAAAAGAATTTCACAAAATTAAAGAAGATTCTTGATAGATTTGGAAGTCTGATATCCTGGGATTCTTTTCTCATGATGATCTTTCTGCACTCTCTTTTTAGCAGATTCGAGCTCTCTTGGATATTCCGGGAATTACATCATCCTTCATTTTGGAGATGTCCTGACTTTTCTCTCTTTTTTTGGGGGAAGGGTACGTCACAAACTCCTTCATCTCAGATATGTTCCGATCCTTTTTTTCTCTCAAGGATTATCTTGATAGTTATTGGCTTATTGGTTGGGAATCTCTTGATGATAGCTAGAATCAAATATCTTTTAGGGTTTGTCGGTAGACTCATCACACTCGCCTTCATCTCGACGGTGATCTGAACTTTCCCTGAAAGGATCCGTCACAAACTCCGTCATCTTGGAGATGATCCAAATCTTCTTTGGCCCCGGGGGTCGACTCGCTTAATTCGCCTTCATCTTGAGGACAATTGAGAGATCCCTTTTGCAGATATTTAATTGCAGCTTAGGTGATTGAGGAGATATGAAAATTGAGTGGATTTTTCTGTATCACCCAGGATATTTCGACTACTTTATTTTTCAAGAATGGTCTTTAAAAATGTGTCATTGACTGCGATCAATATCAATCACTCATGGCTTTGCAACAACATTGAATTCTCTTTGCTGGCCATATCGCGGATTTATTCTTCATCCTTTTGGTTTGCCAATAAAAAGATTTTGAACTTTGAATCCTTTTTCGTGAAAGTATTGCCCTTTCGGAAGTAATAGTGGAGGTATTCTGAAGTAATAATTTTGTGCAATAAAGATTTTTGAAATCAACAAATATTTAATGACAAATTGGCAAAATTTTCTTGAAATCCTTTTGTGAAAGCGAGCATTTGAAGCACAACGCAACACATCCATGACAAAAATTCTCTTCTCCTTTCCCCAAAGTTGAAGATTCAGAAATTAGAATTGGGAATTACTCCTCTCTTCCCTGAAGAGGAGGTGTTTGCAAAACGAACTTTCGAAGAGAAATTAAGCTTTCGTCAAAACTTCCTAACATTAGGCTTCTCTTATGGAAAGGGGGCCGGAATTGGTGAGGTCGGTAAATTGGTCATGAAGGAACGAGTTCATCACACTCTCCCTAAAAAGAGGGTCCTTCATGATGAAATGGCCTAATCTAAAATTATGGGGCCACAAGGAAAGCAAGTCTCCGTCGAGTCTCTCCCTATAAAAAGGGTTCCTTGTGTGAAATTTGGAATTTTGTTTTGCAAACGGTTCACAAAGACACGAGTCCCTTCAAACTCTCTCTGAAAAGGGGCTAAGTGGACGAATTGGATAGCATGCGAAAAGAGCGAGCTCCCTCGAACTCTCCCTATAAAAAGGGTCTCTCGCAAGAGAAAATAATTGAAATTGGGTATTGGGTGACTCAAAAGGGTCAAATTTTGGAAATTAGAATTTTGAAATTTGATATTTGAAATTGGAAATTGGAAATTGGAAATTGGAAATTAGAAATTGGAAATTGGAAATTGGAAATTGGAAATTGGAAATTTGGAAATTGATAATTGAAAATTGAAAATTGATTGACCCGAAGGTCAAAATTGTGAATTGGTTTACTGAGAATGACATGGGTTCTATAGGGATTCAGCCTAAGAACGACATTGGTTCTATTGAGAACGGCATTGGTCCCGTAGGGGTTCGACCTACGAACTATCAATTCCATAGGAATTCAACATAAGGATCATAGCTTAAGAAGGAATGATTCCAACTTGTGAGCTTTGACTGGACCAGGTGCTAAACTGGGTTTTTGAGGGAAGATTCGAATCGGAATTCAATTCTTCAAAGAAAACTAGATGAATTTGATTTTGAAAGACAATTCGAGTCGGAACTCGGATCTTCTAGACCAACTCGCAGGATAGTTTGAGTAGAAGTTCAAACTTGTAAAGGAAAGCTAAGCGAATTGGATTTGAAAGAAAATTTGAGTCGGAACTCTGATTTTCTAGATCAATTCTGAATTGGATTTGGAAGAAGATTCGAATCGGAACTCGACTCTTCTAGACCAATTCTAGAATCTAGAGGAAAGAAAATTATACGAATTGGATTTGTAAGAAAATTCAAGTCCGAACTTGGATTTTCTAGACCAATTCTGAATTGGATTTGGAAGAAGATTCAAATCGAAACTCGACTCTTCTAGACCAATTCTAGAATCTAGATGAAAGAAAATTATACGAATTGGATTTGTAAGAAAATTCAAGTCGGAACTTGGATTTTCTAGACCAATTCTGAATTGGATTTGGAAGAAGATTCGAATCGGAACTCGACTCTTCTAGACCAATTCTAGAATCTAGAGGAAAGAAAATTATACGAATTGGATTTGTAAGAAAATTCAAGTCGGAACTTGGATTTTCTAGACCAATTCTGAATTGGATTTGGAAGAAGATTCGAATCGGAACTCGACTCTTCTAGACCAATTCTAGAATCTAGAGGAAAGAAAATTATACGAATTGGATTTGTAAGAAAATTCAAGTCGGAACTTGGATTTTCTAGACCAATTCTGAATTGGATTTGGAAGAAGATTCGAATCGGAACTCGACTCTTCTAGACCAATTCAAGACATTTAAAGGAAAGAAAAATTGATAAGTATAAAGATGACATTTGGGACTAGTTCAACTAGCACGAGCATCAGATTTTGGAAGAGTACCAGTACAAGCACTGGATTTTGAAAGATTACCAGTACGAGCACTGGATTTTAAATGGTTACCAGTACAAGCACTGGGTTTTAAATGATTACCAGTACGAGTACTGGGTTTTGAAAGTTTACCAGCACGAACACTGGATTTTGAAAGTTTACCAGCACGAACATTGGATTTTTGAAAAATTACCAGCACGAACACTAGATTCTGAAGAATTACTAATTGATTTTGATGGAAAATTTTCAGTCTTCACCCTTACGACAACTTGGACAACTGTCGGAGCCTCAGGATTTATCCCTTATCCTGAATGGGGAATTCGATGCAAATGCAAATCGATGCAGATGAATGCAAATGAATGCATGCAAATGCAAATGAATGTAAATGGGTGCACATGTGTGCAAAATGAGAGATTTGTTTGATCCTGCCTGCATACAGGATGTTTTAAAGACAATTTTTAAAATAGTGCCCCAGTGTAATGGGGGAGTAAGATATTGGATGAAAGGATAGATAATTGATATTTGAGGAATGTTCTCTGAAGATAACAGTGGAAAGATTGACGATGTGCTTCTTGATGAATTCAGGAGACACTCTGAAAGAGGTTACTCCTTGTAAAAAGACATTTTGTAAAGAAGGAGAAATACAAAAGATGATGCCAAACTATGAGGAGGATTGATAATTTTATTGATGAAAGAGATGAGACCATGCCATCCATACAAAATAACGAAAGCAAAATGCAAGAATGAAAGAGTGATGGCCTTGTCGCTCTTAGGGTGCTGATGAGTTGGCTGCTTTATCTTCTTCTTTGCCTTCCACAAGGATATTTTTATTGATATAGTCTTGAATAATATTCCTGAGAACGAAGCAGTACTTGGTATCGTGCCCCATGACCCGATGAAACTTGCAGAATTGATCTTTAAATCTTCCCCTAATGATAGGAGGATCATCGACTCTTGGGAGCTTAATCATCTCCTTGGCCAACATATATTCAAGGATTTCTTCACGCGGTTGATCTAGGGGAGTAAAGTCGCGTTTAAAACTCCAGTTGTCGTGCTTCGACTTTTCTTGAGGTCTCAACCTCAAAAGATCGCTGAGGTTGCTTATCATACTGGGGAATCAACTCACCTTTTTGCTCATTTTTGCTGAGGTTTGGTCCCCTGGGCCAGAGCTGTGATCTTTCACATTTCCCTTATAATGGTTCTTGTTGTTGCTGGTAGAGTAAGTAAAATGGGTTTTCTTGTTAGATTCCTGCTGACTGCTGCTTTTGGTGAACATGAAACCTTCATAAGATCAATTTTCCATACTCAACTCAATCCATTCAGCTCGTTCTGTCAATTCTATGAAGCTCTTTGATGGAGATGTAGAAATCAGTCCCCTTAGGGGTTGCGAGAAGTTGCTCAGGATCAAAGATAGTGTGTGTCCTTCTGCTATTGGCTCACGCATCTTATTGCAAGCGGATCTCCATCTATGAATGAAATCCCTGGCCTTCTCATTTTCCTTCTGCTTTATCTGAATCTGCTTAGTACTGGCTTCGGCTTGCTCTGCCAGCATCTTACTCATCATCTTTTTGAACATGACGTACATCTGGGGATCTACTTCATCTTCTGCTTGCTGACCTTGACTACGGGGTGAGTCAATTTCCTCTTCTGAAGCGACTGAGTATGCAATGCCTTCAACTGATAGGATTTTCTTTCCGGACTTTGTATGAACCATCGAGTATCACGAGTATTCTTTTAGATGTTGCTGATGCTCTCTACAAGGTAGAACTAATGGTTAGGCTTTTGAAGGAAATTTGGTTGGAGAAGAATATTTGTTGAGAATTTTGGTAGACAATTGAAATAATATCCCATTACTAGGGATTGAGTCATCGCTGGAGTTTACGACAATTGCGCTGCTATTCTTTGCAAAATAAACAACTAAGAATATGCCTTGTTACCTAGGCGAGGTCGTCAAACCAAAGTGAAATGAAGATTAAAGAAACTTTATCGAAAATATGATTTTAATAATACACTTGACAGAGGGGAGGGGGACAGACAATTTTCCACCACTCCGGATAATCAGAAGACACACGAGGACCAGGAAAAATAGTAAGATTGACAAAGGAATCCCAGCCATGTCTGGCAGAATGGTATGCTCTGAACCATTGATCTGATGCGAGGTCGAATTCTGGCAGAACCTCTGCTAGTGGACGAATCTCTACGCGCTTCTGCCTCTGAGAGAACTGCCTGACACACCGCTCTGGATGATAGTATGCGTAGAAGAATGAACCAAGTAGCCTGAACCGCTTGCCGTATGCATAAGTGTATCTAGGAGGTGATTCCTGACGATCAAAGTAGTCCCATACGACCTCTTCCTCCTGAAGATTATCGATCAAGAACCGGTATCGAGTAACCGGAAGAGGCTTTTCACCATTATATCTGAATGAACTGGCTCGGGCAGGCACATGCCGGAGGAACCAAGATTGTAATGTGTAGGTGCACCCTTCGACTAGAATTGATTCTCCGAGTGTGAAACGGGTTAACCCTCGGTATAGAAAAGCGAGTGCGGCCATGGCTATGGAGAGGTGGCTGGTCTGTCGACTTCCCCATCTCCTTAGAGGCTGAACTATTCTGATATCTATATAATTTCGCCCATCAGGAAAGAAGGCTAATCCCACCGTGCACAGAACCATCGCATGCTGGATTCTCTCTCGAGCTGTCCTGGACAATGAGCTGACCTCTGCAAATGTTCCATACTGTTTGTAGATTTCGAGCAGGTCCACATATTCATTTCCATCCTCCTCGATCAAGGGCCACGACTTACGTCCTGTAATGCGAGCTAAAGCTTCTCGGGGGTCCAGACCCTTGACATTAATTAAAAACTGCTTCTCCAATGGATCTTCAGGCAGACCGGCTGGCTTGGTCAATCCCATAATCTCTGAAAATTCATCTATCAGCAACGTCATTTCTCCCCATGGGAACCAGAAAGTAGAAGTGCTCGGATTCCATCGTTCTGCTAGTGCATGGATCAAATTGTTGTTGACTGTCTGCTTTTCCACTGCGGACGCCAGTTCTAACCCACAATCATCCAAGTGGTCCGGAAACATACGAGAGAAATTCTTGAACCATAAATAGTACCATCGGGGAAACAAAGATCCGGTGCTGAGGACTCGATGCTCGGGAAGACTTTGTCGCACCTCGTAGGAGATGTGACCCTCAGGGAAGACTGAATCAAGCTGACTAGATGCCATCAGACTGGAAAACATGGAAAATTGGAATAAGACTTGGGAAAATACAGGAAATTTGAGGGAAATGCAGGCAGGATAAAAATAAAGTAGGAAATTCGAGATCCAGAAGACAGGAAAGATGGGAAATCACCTGGAGTTTTGAAGAAAATTAAGGAAAATTTGGAAAATCGTCCAGGGTTTGATGAAATATGAAGAAATAAATGGAAAATGAAGTATTTAGAAAATAGTCCAAGGTTTAAAACATGGACAGTACATGGACATAGATTGGGGAATTTTGAGAAAATCGTCCAGTATTTTAGAAAATTGGGAAAATATGGAAAATAAAAAGGAAATAACACATTCAATCACATTCTGCATAAACAAGTATGCACATACAACATTCCCTAAAAGCTGACTCTAGATGCACAAATTTTGAAATAGCTGTAGGACCTTAATCCTAACTCTAAGGTTCAGATCAACTGTATCCAATCCAGTTATGCCTATATACTCAAGCCAAGGCTCGATGTACGTGACATAAAATCAATTTCTCCGGTTCTAGGTTCAAGTTTTCCAACATCCTTGAGCACCTTCCGATATACGTTGGACTATGGCCCTTGGTACGTGGCAGGGGGGTTTTCACCCAAATAGGTGGCCCAGTTGTGAGGCTCTGTCCCGAACTATGGTTCTGGAAGAGAGCCCAGCAACGTGAAGACCGGAACAATATAGGTAGGGTGATTTTTGAAATATGAGCACATGCAAGAAAACAGAGGGCTCTAAGTCCTAAAGAGATAAAATTTTGAAATATTTGAAGAAGCAAACATTGTTTTCATACAATTCCTAAATTGAGGAGTGTTGTATTAGACCTAAGTCTATGTGAGCATGAATAATTCTCCTCAATATGGTCCTACCAAATCATACCTAATCTATATGCATTCCATGTCAGTTGGGTTCAAGTCTAGGCTCCTAGGTTCACATGATATTATAAAGCAAAGCTGACATTCCATGGAAATCGATTTTGACAATTTGAACTAAGTAGAGTATTAGATTGATCAGGCAAAGACGGATCCCATCACGGTCGCCAAACCTGTTATCATCACAAAAAATTTTAACTTTTTGCGAGTCAAACTGACCTTTGAAATAGTTTTTGAAAATAACTCGCCTCCGTTTTAAAATGCAGGAAAATTCCGTAGAATGGGACTCGCCTGTCGGTACGAGGTTCGACCGTTTCTGCCACCTTTAACAGGGGTAATCGAACCAATGATCAATCTACTGCTCTGCTCTATTCAACTTATCTAAATCATATTCTAATTTCTAAATGCACATAGAATCAGGCATGTGCTATGAATTTTCTGAAAATGCATATTTGAAAACATGATGTTTGCTTTGAATAACTGAAACACTTAGAATAGATATCACATGGAAAATCGTGAATTGGGATTTGAAATGTACTTCTGAGAAAAGTAAAAATTGATTTCTGAAGAATCTAGAGGTTTTGTGAAAATCGATTTTGAGAAATGTGAAATAACTTTGAAAAACTTGATTTCTTTGAATTCAAACTTTGAAATTGAAAATATAACTTAGAAAATCGAATTTGGAACTTGGGAAATACTTGAAATATCATTGGCAAATCAATATTTTGAGAAAATCGATTTTTGAAATAGACTTAGAAAATTTTGAAAAAACGAACTTCTTTGAATTGAAATTTGAATTGGAATTGGCAAATGCATGAAATGAATGAATATGGATTTGAGGAATTAAGAAATACTTTTTGTATTTTTGAGAAATGCAGTGCATTTTGAAGTTAGCCTAAGAGTGTAGGATGAATGTGGCTAATGTGAAGATCATAAATCTAGATATCCTTCATATTCTGACTATGGCCATAAATACGAATTCCACCAAGTTTATAAACTTCATAAAAGCTAGTGTATGTGCCATTCGTGTAGACCACAGTGAGTTTGAATATGCATGAATCATCATCCATCACACATTAACATTATTTAAAAAAAATAAACTATATGCCACGGCCTAAGCTAAGCAGGAAATGTAAATTCTTATTCCAAAGTTTAATTTAGTTTACATCACTATTGAAATTTAAATACATGAAAAATAAAGTCTTCAATGTACCTGCAAAACTAGAAAACTTTGTTAGTAATGATATGTTGGCTTTTCTAGATTTATCCAGCAATATCAGGAAATTGCTGGATTTTGCTAGATATAAGTCTTTTTGCCATGATTCCCTTAAATCAAAATGGTGAAATATGAAATAAAATTGAATAAATAAGGAAGATAAGATATGCAATTTCGAAATTGGGGTCAAAATGACCAAAATACCCCTAATAACAAGACTATGGCTTTGAAATTAGGGTTTTTAGAAATATATTTGGTAAAATGCAAGTTTTGAGGTTCAAATGAAAATAAATCAAACTAAATATGCTATGACATGATTAAAAATATGAAAATTAGGGTTAGAGATTTTGAAATTTAGGTTAAATGACCAAATTGCCCCCGATAGCAAGGCTATGGCCTTGAAATCAGGGTTTTTAGAAAATATTTTGGTAAAACTTAGGTTTTATGCACTAAATGAAATCAAATGAACATCAAATTCAACCTAAAGTATCCTAATATGATTATGAATATGATTAAACCCTAAAAATATATGCTTATACACGAAAATCCAAGAATATCACAAATTTTGTGATTTTTGCAGTGTTTTGGAATTCTTCGGGTACCCTGCTTTGCAATTTGCTTAATTCAGCCATCAATCAGATTTCAAAATTCATCAAATTTGGCACATGCACTTATTATAACCCTAATATTGGATTAGAATTATAAAAATAATTTTTTGGCATTAATTTAATTCTAAAATAGCATCAAACCCTAAAAATATGCTATTTTTGACCTAGTTCACCAACCAGTCTCAGTCCAAGACCCGAACCAGGGGTCAAACCCCATGAAAATCTATGAAATTTTACAAAGACCAAATAGACAGGAAAACAAAACTTTTCCTTTTTACAGATATGAAAAAGCTTTTAAAACCAGGGAGATACCCATCCGACAATCCGGACTTGAATATATTGATTTTAACTTTGGTCCTGACTGATACTTTCAATTGAACATTCCAGGATAAATAACAGAACTCATTCAAAATATATGAGATTTTAACAGTAAACAGTTGACAGAAAATTAACAATACTCACTTTTTACAGATCATGAATCGGATCTGTAGTTTGGTATTTATAAACAACACAAGTTTGATTAGGGTTTTGGTAAACCCTAACGAGTTTTAAATTGAAAATCAAAGTCTCCGACAAAGGAAAAATACTAAACAGTAATAAAAAATTCTGAAAATTTCACAGTAGACCGATCTATTTAATGTGAATCCATGGCACTTTACAAATCTAAAATCGGATATAAGATGAGAAAAATATCATCACAGCAAGTTACCCTCTTGATTTTAACAACGATTTTCAAGTTTTAAAAATCCGATTTGATGTCTGATTTTTCTGACAAGGTTCTCGAAGTCCAAAAACTCTGATTTTTTTATAGTAGATCAATAAAATATGCATGCATCACATATAAAAACATCAGAAATTAACAGCGCATATTTCAATCCGAAACAACATGCTCTTTTCTGTTCTAAACTAAAAAACACACAGAAATCTAAGAAACTTGAGAAAATATGCATTAACTAATGAAAACAATAAAATAAACCATAAAACCGTAAATAAAAATTATTTCTATGCTATAGAACGTAAAAAAAACATGAATAAACCATGAAAATAAAATAAAAGCAGGGAATCAATGGCTGGAATTCAATATTACCTTTAAAACATAGATTTAACCCATTAAAAGGGTAAATCATGTATTTTATTGGTTAATAATGCAAAGACTAATGCTAAAATTGATTCTAATGAATTAGAATCCCTGTAAACACCATGAAACAGAGTTAGATCACTTTCTTGAACCTCTCTTGAGGTTCTTGGACTTGAATCCATGGTTTAATCCATAAAGGGGAATGCACCAATGGCTAAAATTGATTTAAAACATGAAAAAGTATTGAATAAAACTAAAAAAATATTAAAAATATTACATTGGTGCTTGCAGCTGCAATGGAGGAAGGTGGAGATGCTGGAAAGGAGAGAGAACCCACGAAAATTTGAGAGAAAAAGAGCCCTTTTGACCTCTTGAAGTCCCCTATTTATAGGTTTTCAAAACCTCCTTAATTAGGGTTACTTAAGGAGTTTTATTTTTTTAGAACTCTTTCTAATAAATCCAATAAAGGGGGCAATGATTTTTTGGACAATTATAGCCTAGGTGGGACTCTAATTAATCCCTAATTAACCCCTAATTAAACCCTAGAAAGTCCAATTGTGATGCCACTTGGCATCTTCCACATTTGGTTTTTTTAAAACCTTTAAAAACATTTAAAAACACTAGTTTTAAAAACTAAACTTCAAAATGGGTTTTCAAAATGATATTAACTCTTCTAAACCCCTAACACTAACTAAGACACTGACTAACCCTAGTCTAGCCCTGACTTACTCGAATATGGCGCCACCCCGAGTGGGCCCTACTTGAGTTTTTCAAAAAGCGATTTTAGAACTTGAAATTGAAGGAGTTTTCAAAAGATTTTCTAAAGTAAACTTAAAATTAGAATTTTTGAAATGGCATAGGGTTCTAACCGAGTCAGAACTCCTCTGGATATGGTGACAACTGAGTGGGCCCACATCGAGTTTTGAAGAATTTTGAAATAAACACTGAAAATGGCTTTGAAAATGGGTTAAAATCAGTATTTGAAATTCAAGATCTTTGAAAATAGGGTCTCAAGCGAACTGGAACTCCGAATTAGAGTCCTGAACTCTTAGGACTCTGTGATTTTGGTTTTTAAAAGCCAAATAAAGAAATTTTTGAAAAGATTTCATCGAAAATGGTGAAACAAGTCAGAAAATACAGTTAGAGTTAGACTCCTAACTCGATCAGAACTCTAAATTAGAGTCTTGGATTAACTAGACTCTACAAAATGACCTAATTTTTAAAAAGAAATGGAATAAAAAAAATGGAATAAAAACAAACTTCAAAACAGACTCCTGACTGGACTAGGACTCTGGGACAGAGTCCTGATCGGACTGAAACTCTAGATTTTTGGTATTTCCTGAAAAACAAATGAAAGAATTTTGAAAAACAGTTAAAAACACGATAAAATCGAATTTTGGTTCAGAGTCCTGATACGATTAGGACTCTAAGAAAGAGTCCTAATTCGATCAGAACTCTAAGAATTTTGGTTTTTCTGGTAGGCAAATGATGAAATTTGGGCAAAGCTTTTTGAAAACTAGTGAAAATGAAGTGAGAAAATCAATTTTGGATAGAGTCCTACTTCGATCAGGACTTTGGGGTAGAGTCCTGATCAAATCAGGACTCTGAGATAAAATCTCAGAATTTTGAAATTCTTTGATAAAAGTGTAATAGTTTTGGTAGATTGAAAGATTTCTAAAAGATTCTCTCAAAATTGAAATCAGGATCAGAGTCCTGATCCAACTAGGACTCTCTGAACAGAGTCCTGTTTTGACTAAAACTCTGAGTTTCTGACTCATTTTGAAAGATTTGATTGAAAATAGATAAAATAGTTGTAAAAGATAAGAGTCCCAATCCAATTGAAACTCCGAAGAAGAGTCCTGATCTGACTGGACTCTTGAAGAAGAGTCCTGATCCAACTAGGACTCTGAAATTTTGGCCAAAACAGAAGATTTTGAAAGGTTTTCTTCAAAAACAGGTAAAAAGGTAGTAAAAAATAGAGTTTTGATCCGACTGGACTCTGGAAAAAGAGTCCTGATCCAATTAGGACTCTAAAATTTTTGAGATTTTTTGATAAGTAAAGGAATCCAGAAGCGACACCACCTAAATGGGTCTCATCTGAGAATTGAAATCAATTGAAATTGAGTTTGAAATGAATCCAGATTGTTTTCTGAGAAAATATTTCGAAATATAAAGTCCTGGGGTTGGAAAATGACAGAATGTTGAGTAAAAACCCAGGTTTTGAAATTGATTTTTGAAAGAAAAAGTTTTAAAACTCAAATCTGGATAAAATATTTTGAAAACAGGAGTGCTGGATCTCGAAAATGAGATGTAATGACATGCAATGCTATGTAGTGCAATGAAATGGTATTCCGGATGCATGCAATGATATGCAATGACACATGAAATGTGAGCACTGGATAAGTGTGAAAATTTTGGGTGTTTACAGTGGGTGGGGTCCCCCTTTGCTCGGACACGGATCAGGTGATATAATATAATATAATTTAGGGTGAAAACGGATCGGATATAGTCCTGATGTCTGATTCGAATCTGGTATGCTGATTGAGAGTTGAGCTCAGGGGTGCCAACGGGTCGGGTTTGTTTCGGACCCAGGTGGAACCAAACCTGGCCCTGACTTTCGGGTATGGTATCGGGTCTGGACACGGGTTTAATCAGACTCACCATAAGAGAAATCATACTCAGACCCGATAAGAACTACATGAACGGGCTCTACCCCGTAAAACCATATTTTTTATCATTTTTACATTCAAAAAATTGTGGGTCTTAATCAGAACTCGGGTCTGGTATAAAATTTCACAAACTCTACTAGAATCCATGTATTAATCGGACATTCAAGTCCAAACTCGGGTCTTAATCAAGTCTTTTTTATTTATCACCATGCCCAGACCGGGCAGAGCCAGGATTCTAAACTAGCGTGGGCACAAATACAAAGTAAAAAAAGTGATTACTAAAAAATTATACTAATTTATGATATTAAAAAAAACAAATAAAATCTTTAATCCTATAAGCTTCATAAATTATGTAAATGCTACCTGATAAAAAATCTAATATTCTAATCAAAATTAAATTAAGCAATATTTATGGATTCACGCTTAATGGTAATTAAAAAAGTATAAAAAAAAACCTAAAACCATAACTAAATATATATGTTATTTTAAAAAAACAAAATCAAATTTGTAATTCCTAAAAACATTATAGTTTATGCATTTATGTTAATTGATAAAAAACTTATTATCCTAACCAAAATCAAATCATGCAATATTCATAGATTTATGCCTAACAATAATTTAAAAAATACAAAAAACCCTAAAACCTTAATTAAACATTTATGTTATTCTCGAAATCAAATCAAACCCCTAATTCTTCAAACATCACAATTGTGTATTTATACTAATTGATAAAAAAAATCTTAATATTCTAGCAGAAATAAAATCATGAAATGTAACGCCTCAAAATCATGGACTTGAAACCTTTTATGAAAAAGGTGGAAAACTTTGAAATCAATCATTTATCAGAGTTTAAAACAGAAGTTCAGCGGAAGATCAGGTTCAAAACAACAAGTCCCTAGACCTTGGGCACATTACAACCAAAAACAGATTCCCCCTTACAAACCGATTTGCAGTTTAAATATATATGTTATTGAAATGAAAAGAAGAACCACATTTTGGTAATACAGTTTTAGAAATGCAGAGTTATAATCAAAATAGATGCTTTCAAAGAAACCTTGTACTACATCTATCAAAAGAATCCCCAGGAGCGCAACGTCAGGAAAGGGCATTGCCTTGAATGCATCGCGTCATCATGTCATCGCAAGCTGTCTCAACCTGTTCACCACCTGCCCATGAAAATGGGTCAGTCTCACAACAGACTAGTAGGGGTGCAAAGAACAAGAAAGGGCAAAGGCTACAATAAGCAAGATAAACGCTAGCTCAAGCAGGAACAAGCAAGACTAGCAAATCTAATCAAACATGCTATAAAGTAAGCAAGGCTCTAATAAGTCAAACAGCTACGTACAAGGGCAATAAGGATTATAGTGTTAAACAAGCAACTATAGCAATCCCACAGATATAATAGGTGAAGAGTAACTAACTCTATTCACCAGCCAAGCAAAGCAATTGCATAAGACAGGTATTCATAACAACACTCGTAATACATACAAGTACCATTATATGGTTTAGTCTATCGGTCCGCAGCTATGATAGGCAAACATGTAGCAGTTATATCACAACATGCAACAACTAGCATAGTGCTAGTATTATAAGTAATTGACTAGTATGAGAAGCTAGTCATTACTTAGCAGAACTGCGCAAGCAGTTTAACCAATAAGGGTAACGCCTCGACAGGCGTACCCAGCTCAACGAGTAGCATACCGAACCACCGGGCTAACAAGCAAGCAAGCAACGCATGTCACAACATGCATATCTTATGATCATGTGTATAAGTTATATCTTGTCTCATTACTGAGCAGGCCGTTGTGGGTACGCACAAGGCAAAACGTAGAAACAGCCGAGATCGATTCGGGGGTCCATTATGCTATGTATTTTATTATACCCCAAATGACTGACTGAGTCCGCTTCCTAAGGGGACGGTCTGTGACCAAGAGAGTAAATCCCCAAAGGCAAACAAAAGCCCAATGGATGCGCATCTGTACTTCTGCAGAAGTGGCCCGAAGGATTTCCCCTAACCTCCGATGACTGGGGAAGGTCGGATCTTTGCCCGAGATTGCCATTAATGACTGTCCATCGGAGTTTTGTACCATCCATCCTCTCTCTTGATGAACCGTCCTGAATGAGCACGACGGAGGGTTTCTTAACCGTCGTCCCATTCTCATGCTCTGGTCTTTCAACCCATTCGAGCATCGTGCCTGTGAAGGCACATGATTATTATTTAGGTGAGTTATACGCGCCATTGCACGTTCGAGACAACCATATAATTCACATCCTACTCACCGCAGTACGCATCGTAACTATTCAAATGTATAATCACGATGAAAGGGGTCAATCCTCAGTGAGGATAGAAACATCACTCTTGTGATCTCAAACACATGCAATTGCATGTTCGAGGCAGACATAGACCTCTCATCCTACTCATCGTAGTACGCAACGTACCTGTTCAAAAGTACAACCACAATGAGAGGGGTATGGATCTCTCGCAGGAAATCCCAATACTTTTGCTTTACAGAAGCCCACAATGAACTCATTTCAGTTCCAACTGATCGTGCTCGGGTCCTTTAAACAATCGTGAGCAACCTGTCTATTAGGCGAACACAGTATAATAGGATTAGCTTAATGTGTCAATACACGTTTAGAGGTTTCTATAGACCTCTCGTCCTGCTCTTCGTAGTTCAAACATATCGTACGTGACTAAGGGTACAACTACAAGAGGAGGAACATGGATCCCTCGTAAGAGATCCAACAATACCTTCACAAAGGAAGGAAGGCGCTATAATCTTGATTGAACCAGAATGCCTAGAAACTAGGTCTCGCATCAGAAGTGAGGTAATGCCGATCTAGTGATGGCGCAAGTACCTCGCTAGGATCCCCGCCCTACTCGGGCACATGATCTTAAACAAGGTTATCTAAGTCGTATCGAATAGGCAAACTAAGGTTGTACACATTTTTCCCAAATACATCGATTTGGGAGGTCCGGCCGCTACCTCTGCTTTACAAGCTATACATCTTGAAAATAGGTTTGCACCTAAGACAATGTCTTTGGAGAACCGAAGTGCATAAGTGTGTGTCGTGGCTTGTAAGACAAGTGAAACGATATACACTATACATCCGAAGCTGCACTTCAGGGAGTGCAAGCTGACAAGAGACAAACTCATGCACATATTAATACAAAGGCAAAACAAGAGGCAAGACTCGTTGGGAGGAGCTGCACCGCGAGGGTAGAACGCTAAAGCTCCACACGAGGTATGAGATCATACCTCGATCATCGTAACGCACAAGCAGGCAACTACGTAAGCAACTCGTGAGGTAGAAGATCATATACTGACTACGCAAGTGTAAAGGATGACTCACGAGGCATGGGGTTGCACCTCGATAGATCAATAAGCGTAAGCAAGAAAGGAGCATACGACGAAGATAGAATACATGCATGAGCAAGGCATAGGCACGAAGTGCAGCAACAAAATAAAGACGAACACATACAAAAGGTAAGTGCAAGAGCAAGCACGACAGCACAGGAAAGTAAAGTACGGAGAGTAAAGCAGAAGCAAAGTCATGGCGCATAAAGCGCGGGGCAACAAGTAAATGCAGGAAGTAAAGTGCAAGAACGTAAAGGAGGACCAGGATTACATCCTGGAGAACAAGGCAGACATAAGCAAGTAAATGCCAAGGCGCAAAGTGCGGGGCAACAAGTAAATGCATGAAGTAAAGTGCAAGAACGTAAAGGAGGACAAGGATCGCGAAACCGCGTCCTTGAGTTAAAAGACATGGAATGTAAAGACAGAAATGGAAAGCCTAGGCACATATAGCGCGGTGGCGACAGAAAGGAAAGTGCAGGAAAGTAAAGAGGACAAGGATCGCAAAACCGCGTCCTTGAAGGTAAAGACATATGTATATATATTATACGTATACATATATCGTCCTCTTTTAGTTATCTTTCTTATTTGAGCATTTGTCAGTTCATTGTCCTTTCACGCAAGAATCCCCTACCTTAAGGGGTTGCGGGTCCTCGTACGCATGCAGCGTAGGCAAGCAAGAGCTCGATCCACAGAGGGCGAGCTAGATCCACCGTTCAACCTGGAGAGCTTAGAACGTTAGGATATGCCGAATATAAACAAGCAATAGACATAGCAAGGCCTCCTGCCTGCAGGAGGCAGATGCAGGAACTCTGCATCCTGCAGACAAGGGTGCCAAAGGCAGGGGCCTCAGCCCTGCTTGGCAACAGCAGCAGAGGCAGGGAGCAAGAGCTCCCTGTCTGCTAGCACAAAGAAAGACAGGGGAGGGAGCAGAAGCTCCCTGCCACACCTGCCACAACAAGGCAGGGGGGAAACACCCCTTGTCAGAACACGAGACAGGGGCAAAGCCCCTTGCCAGAGATCAAATACAGAGATGCAGGGGGCAAGCCCCTGCTCGAAAACAGGAAAGCAGGAAGGCTTCGCCCCCTACTGGCACAACGCAAGAGGCAGGGGGCAGAACCCCCTGCCGAGGAGCAACAAGAGAGCTGGGGGGTCTCCGCCCCTGCCAGGAACAACAGAGGGTGCAGGGGGCTCCACCCCCTGTAGGGGAAACAACAGAAGGCAGGGGGCCCTCGCCCCCTGTCGACAAACAAAAGAAGACAGGGGGCAAAGCCCCCTGCCGGGAGGCAACACTAAGGCAGGGGGACCCCTCCCCCTACCGAGAACCAACAAAAGAGCAGGGGGGCTCAGTCCCCCTACTGACCCACTGCAAAAAGGCAGGGGGGTAACCCCCTGCCGACAAGAGGCGACAGGGGGCTCAGCCCCCCTGTCGACTAACAGCAAAAAGGCAAGGGGGTAACCCCCTGTCGACAAGAGGCGACAGGGGGCTCAGCCCCCTGTCGACAAGAGGCGACAGGGGGCTCAGCCCCCTGTCGACAAGAGGCGACAGGGGGCTCAGCCCCCTGTCTACAAGAGGCGACAGGGGGCTCAGCCCCCTGTCGACAAGAGGCGACAGGTGGCTCAGCCCCCTACCGACTAACAACAAAAAGGCAGGGGGGTAACCCCCTGCCAAAACAAGAGGCGACAGGGGCTCAGCCCCCCCTGTCAACCCACCGCAAAAAGGCAGGGGGGTAACTCCCTGCCGAGCAAGAGGCGACAGGGGGCTCAACCCCCCTGTCGTCCAACAACACAAAGAAAAGAGTGACAGGGGGCGGAACCCCCTGCCAAGAAGAGCCAGCGACAGGGGGTTTAGCCCCCTGCCAACAAGCGGTGATGACAGGGGGCTCAGCCCCCTGTCGATCCACCCTGCACACAGAAGAAAAGAAGCAACGAAGAGGGGAGGGTTCACCTCCGAAGACTGCAGCGACGGGGGAGGAAACAGGTGACCGGCGGCGAGTCGCCGACGCTCGTTGGCCGCAAGGAGGATCGCTGGTCGCCAGAACTCAGAGGTTGTCGTCGGCAAGCCAGCCGGACGGAGAGGAGGCGCAGTCGACAGCAGACAAGGTCGGCGGCGAGTCACCGGCAGCAGCACTCACCGATGACGGTGAAACGAGGGAGAGAAGTGGAGATGGTCGCCTGAGCTCAAAGGCCGCCGTCGGCTGAGGACACCGGTGACGGGGAGGTCGGCAACAAAAAGGGGGAAATGCCGATTGCTGCGATCGCCGGCGACGGGGAGGCAGCGAGGGATGCTAGCATCGCCGGGAAGGCTGCCGAAACTCAGAGGGGAGGCGGCCGGACGGAATCTCTCGCCGGCGCCTCCGATTGCCGACGGCAGCGTGAGGGGGGAGGCGGAGCAGAGGAGAGAGAGAAGGGGCGAGGGTTTTTGAACCCTTGCCCGAGACGCCTGCGTCTTTTTAAAAGACGCAGGTTCTCGAGAGTTCGAGAACCCGGGTCCGGGTTCGGGTCCAGCTCAGATCCGGGTCCGACAAGCCCAGACCCCGACACGTGCAGGGCACGTGTCTGACACGAGTCAGACACGAATTTTTTTTCACGGTCTTTACATGAAATATTCATGAATTTATGCCTAATGGTAATTAAAAAAAACAAAGAAAAACCTTAAATCCAACAAACACAAAAATTTATGTGTTTATGTTAATTAATAAAAAACTTTAATATTCTAACCAAAATCAAATTGCATAATATTCATCAATTCATGCTTAATGGTAATTAAAAAACACACACAAAAAAAGCTTGGAACCATAAACTAACAATTTATGTCATTCTATAAACACCACATCAAACAACTTAATCTTCACAAATATCATTCATAAATATATTAATTAAAAAAAATAAAACTTCAAATTAAATCTATTAACCATTTATGTTATTTTATAAATACCACATCAAAACCCTAAATCCTAACAAACTTCATTCATAAATATGTTAATTAAAAAAAAACTCCAAATTAAATAATTATACCACTTGACAAACCAAAATAAAAAAACTTAAATTCTAAGAAAAACAAAGATTTAAGGGTTTGATAACCAAAACTAAGCATTCATTAATAGAATCATGCTTTAAAAAAAATATAAAACCCTAATTACATATATATTAATGCCATTTGAAAAAATCCAAATCCACACTCAAAGTCCTGAAAAAGCATAGATATAAGTTAATTAAAAAAAACTAATATCCTAACCAAAATTAAGCATTCATTATTCATTACTAAGACTAATTGAAAGAAAAATAAAAATAAAAATGTAAAACTCTAACCCTAACTAAACATTCATAGTATTTCCAAATAAAAAAACTACATCAAAATTCTAAACCCTACCAATACATTATGCTAATTGAAAAAAAAAAGACAAATTAAAACCTATCAAGCTTTCTTAAAAAAAAAATTTGAAAAGGAGGTGGAGACTCAGTGTCTCAGCCACCAAGGCTAGGGTCATATGCCAGAAATGCCGCCGGACAATGGACGGTCAGACCTAATCAGACAAAATTGATAGAAAGTCTGAGGTGTGTGCGTGCACTGCTGATGTTGGTGTGCCACCAGAATGACCCAGCATCAGGGAGAATATATATATATATATATATATATATATATATAAAGAGAGAGAGAGAGAGGTGGGGTCAAGGATATAGAGGAGGAGGGCTTGGGTTGATGGGTCTAGGTTGCCCATCGTGGCCCGACCTTACACAGAGTCAGCCAGTCATCAACTACCCCGCACCCAGATGGGTTAAGGTGGGCACTGCCCACCCTGGTCCAAACCCTTTTACTGGGAAATTTAGGGTCAGGGTGGGCACATGGCCACCCTGACCTCAATGTGGCTCAGCCCCTGCCCAAACCCTATAGGGTCAGGGTTTGATGGTAAAGAAAGAGGTCTAATAAGAAACCAGGTTGAACCCAAAGGGTTCACTAATACATGATGTTGAGTATGGTACGTGAAATTTCATACCTGACCCAGGTCCAACCCAAGTTTCGATGAGTCATGATTTTTCAATATAAAAAAACAGATTAAAAAATACTGTTTTATCAGGTATGGATTAGATCTGGTTTATGTAATCCTTGTAAGAGCTGGGTATGGTTTTTCTTATGCGGACTTGATCGGACCTTGGCCTGGATTCGATACCAGTTCCTTAAAGTCAAATCCAGGTTGAGATGCACTTCGGTCTGAACCAGATCCGAGATGTTGACACCCCTTTACTCAGACACAGAACACATGATAATATAATTTTAGAGTGCATTACAGATCAAATACAGTACTGATGTCCGATTGGAATCTGACATGTTATTCCTGGATTCAGATTCTGAAAGTAAGACACAATGTGGTTTTTGGATCAGATTGTAATTTGCTAACTCTGGTGATTTTTAAATATGAATCGGATTTAACGGGTATGTTAGGTTGGTTCAAGTTTTGATCAGAATCAAAATCTGATTAGAGAAGCTTGGTTTTGATTTTTTGATTTTTTTACTTGTTAATGCACTGGGTGTGGTGTCTGTGTGCCTTCAACTGGTGGGGATCCGTAAAAGCTTGGTTGTCTGTGACCCCAGAGACAAGCCAGTTAAGTGATTCAGTTCTTGGCGATGGCGAGGGTTCTTCATCGTGTGTGTGTGTATATATATATATATATATATATATATATATATATATATATGCTAAGAGAGAGAGATGGTTAGCTGCTAAATGAAATATGCTAAATGGGTTTTTCAGCTCTTTAGGTGTTTTTTTTTGCAGTTTTGACCCCATAAATGTGTTGGGCACAGTCTATTTACGAGGAATCCACACCTGGATCTTTGATGAAAAAAATGATATCTGGAACCTAAAAAATTTACAAAGATTTTGGACTGTCGATTTTTGTAACGTTATAAAAACCTACCTATATGTCAGAATCGAACACTTTAAGAGTTGATCCCTGTAAAATCAAGTATATAGATCAATCTGTACTGTCAGAATTTAAAAATAAAAACAAAAAAAAACCTAAAAAAACTCATTTAGCGCATTTCATTTAGCACGTATCCATATCCATGATTATTATTATTATTATTATTATTATTATTATTATTATTATTATATAATGAGTGGTAGCTGTGCAACCCTTAGGTGCACAGCTATGTGATGCATGGCGGCAAAAAAAGAGAAAAAATATGCTAATTGCGTGTTTGGGACCCTTTAGCAGCAATTTTTGAATGCGCTAAAGGTCTTAGCAAAAACTGACTTTAGTGGTTAAAAACTGCTGCTAAAAATGTTTTAGCATTTTTTGGCGTTGGCTGTCCATCAAGCCTCATGATGGACGGTCAGCACAATTGCACAGGTAGTTGCAACCTTTTGTGTGGCCACTATATATATATATATATATATATATATATATATATATATATATATATATATATATATATATATATATATATTCTACCATGCTTTAAGAGCACCTACTCCCACCTACTAGAACTCATAGTTGTTAGTTGCATCTTCTCAATCAGACCTAATAGATGTACTTAACACAATTTATTTAATAGGAATCGTGTTTTGGATTACGTTTTTTTTACATAAAAATAAGATCTTTTGAAGACAAATTTTTTTATATGCAAGTTGGGATTAGGCATACCCCCACCAGTTACACAACAAAAACATTGGGTTTTGAACTTGCAACATCCCAAAATGGTGACATGCACTAACAGCTCTTACCAAACTATCGGAGCCCCTGATGGTCAAGTCATAAAATTTTAGTATATTGTGAGCCGGTGATTTTTGAAGATCAACCAAAATTCTGAAATTTTAAAAATTTGAAGCTTTTATTAGGTGGGAGTAGTAGCTGGCTGACCAAAACGGACACGGGTTGAGCGTGTCCATGGTGCATCGTGATGGACACTTAGCAAAAAAATCTTGCTGAAACACCTTTAGTTTGTCATTGCTAAAAGCCTCACTGAGACTTTTAAAGGCAATAAAAGTCGTTGCTAAAAGTTTGGCACCTTTAGCGACTACATTTTTTTTTCTCTAAAGGTGTTTCAGCGGGATTTTTTTTTGCTAAGCGTCCATCATGATGTGCAATGAGGGCTTAAGTGGTCAGGCAGCTACCATTTTCGTGTGTGTGTATATATATATATATACACACACATGCAACCTTCATCAAATCTGATTCAGATTTGCATCTCCTATTGGAATTTTAGATCTAGTTTTGAATTTGGCATGATGATACATTTCTGATCCGTTTTTCACCCAGAGGCCGTCATATGGCATATGATGAGTCCTGTCATGCCAATCAAGCAAGTTGGTTTAGATTTCAAAATTTCTAACAGCTTTGAAACAATGTGTTTTTTCTCTCTCTTAACAAGTCAGCTTGAGCTTAGCTCAATATGTCCAAAACTTAAATCACATTATTTTCAGTTTTGAACGTTGTATTAGACGTGACACCTTTCAAGCAATAATTGCTCCACTCAAGATCAAGTTCTTGGTTGTCAAGATACAACCGAGTTTTCTTCTACTTTACACTAAGTAAAATCAAGCAACTCGAGAATAGCCTATTGACTAAGTTAGATAGACCCTATACTCAACTTAGGCTAGACCATAGCCTCGAACCCTAGGCTTAAGTTTGGTAGAGACTTTAAGCTCAATTTAAGTAGAGCCTTGACTAATTAAGGCCTAAACTCAATGAGAGAGAATGTTGCATCTAGCAAAAGCCCTCCAAAAGGTGGCTGGCCTTCAATGGGAGGGTGGTGTATGTCCCCCCCCCCCCCCCCGATGATTCACTGAATCCCACGTCTGTGTTCGAGGCTTTGAATGAGCACCACGTATACAAGCACATGGGGCTCGTATTCCCGTGTATGTTGACATAACTTTGCATCGGACTCTGGTGTTGTTGCAAAGACTTAAGTACCCTTTCTTGCTATTCTTCTCATAAAGTGATGGTTTGAGAAAATGACAAAAATGCCCTTCATTCAAAAAAGAAAAAACAAACTGTTCAAAAAAAGGACAAACATGTCCTCCATCCAGAAAGTCGAGGATGATGTTGGCTCTTCAAAGTCTTCTTCTTCTTTCTCTGTTCAAAAAAAGGACAAACATGTCCTTCATCCAGAAAGTCGAGGATGATGTTGACTCTTCAAAGTCTTCTTCTTCTTTCTCCGTAAAACACTGTAAAACCCCTTCTCTCTCTCTCTAAAGAAGAAATCAAAGGAGGCAAAGAGTTCTCCCTGGAGAAGGCCATGAACATCAACCCTCACACTCTCTCTCCCTTCCCTCTCTATTTCTGTGCACATCCAACAGACGATCCTACATTGCTCCATCAAACACCGACTCACCTACACACTGACTGTAGCATCGTTCAACTTGAAGAGTTAATATGTATAGGAGAATACAAAGATGTTTCTCGGATTCATTGGAACCTGTTATTTCTTTTTGAATGTGCAGTTGACTCTTATCATTTTCAGTTGTTTTTTAGATTGTACTTTCAATTCTGGTGTATTTTAAATTCATCTATTTGTATGTAATCAGAGCTCATTTCAATCTAATTTTTTTACTGCAAATTCATTCATATGTCTTCATACTCTCCACCAAAATCAGATCATTCTGAGTTTGTTTGACCCACTTTAAAAATCAAGGTTCAGAACTTGTTATTTTGCACTATCAGGATTTTAGCAAAATCAGGACCAACTTGCGGGAGTGATTTCTCCCTAACCAAAGATGATCTTTTCGATCCGTAAAAAAGGTTGTTTTTTAAATTGAATCTAGTTTGTTCATATCAAATTTCAGCGATTTCTATGGTGTTTTCATACCAGTTTGGGGTCAAATACTACAATCCTGTCACCCTATGTCATTTTAACGGCTCAGATTTTGATCCATTTTGTCAGAATTTTATTTTCCTAATGAGAGATTATTTTTCAATTTTGTAAAATGGGTTCTCTTTGTTTATGCGTCTAGTTCATCTCTGTAAATTTTCAAAATTTTTCATGATCAATTGCTATTTTATTTTGATTTAATACCAGAACCCTGTATCCAGATTTTGTAAATGTTCTGATTTTTGCCCCCATATCATGACTGTTGTAGCCCTCCTTCAACAAATCGCTATTTGATTAACAATATTCTTCAGCAAATCGTTGTTATGATTTTTTGGGGTCTCTAATGTGTCCCTACTACGATTTGTAGTGTTTTCGGGTCTCCAACGACCCCTACAATGATTTATAGTGTTGTCCGGTCTTTTAACAATGATTTGTAGTATTTTCAGGTCTTCAACGACCCCTACAACGATTTATAGTATTGTCCGGTCTTTTAACTACGATTTATAGTATTTTTGGGTCTCCAACGACCCCTACAACGATTTATAATGTTGTCTGGTCTTTTAACTACGATTTATAGTATTTTCGGGTCTCCAACGACCCCTACAACGATTTATAGTATTGTCCGGTCTTTTAACTACGATTTATAGTATTTTTGGGTCTCCAACGACCCCTACAACGATTTATAATGTTGTCTGGTCTTTCAACTACGATTTATAGTATTTTCGGGTCTCCAACGACCCCTACAACGATTTATAGTGTTGTCCGATCTTTTAACTACGATTTATAGTGTTTTGGGTCTCTAACAAGACCCACAATGATTTATTGTGTTGTTGGACCTCGCTATAGCGATTTGTAGTGTTTTTCGCAAAACACTACAGCGATTTGTGATACAAATCGTTGTATATCGCTACCAAAATTAGGACCAACTTGTCAGAGTCATATCTCCCTAACTAGAGATCGGATTTCAAATCCATAAAAAATGGTGTCTTTGTTATGAAGTCTAGTTTATTTTTGTAAATTTTCAGAGATTTATATGGTCATTTGATACTCCATTTAGATAAAAAACCAGACCCCTATCAGTTTGCCTTATTTGAATGACACCGTTTTTAGTTCATTTTGTTAGAGTCATATCTTCCTAACGAAAGATCATTTTTCAAATCCGTAAAAAGGGTTTTATTCCTCTATGTGTATAGTTTATATCTGGAAATTTTCATAACTTTCTATGCTTATTTGATATTTCAAACCTGATAAAAACCGAGACTGATTACAAATCGCTATAGTCGTCACGCGTAAATCGCTATTTGAATCAAGACCAACTTGTCGGGGGCGTATCTCCCTAACCGAAGATCGGATTTCAAATTCGTAAAAAGCGGTGTCTTTATTATTAAGTCTAGTTTATTCCTGTCAATTTTCAGCAATTTTTATGGTCATTTATTTTCCCATTTTGATTAAAAACCAGACCCCTATTATTTTGCATTATTTAAGTTGCACATATTTTTAGTTCATTTTGCGAGAGTCATATCTCCCCAATGAAATATCATTTTTCAAATCTGTAAAAATGGTTTTCTTTTTTTAGGTGTCTAGTTTATATCTGGAAATTTTTATAACTTTTTATACATATTTGATATTTTAAATTTGTTAAAATTCAAGACTAGTTATAAATTAATCTTATTTAACCATAATTAAACAAAATAGTTTCCGTTTTTTATATATTTGAAATATCAAATAAATATATAAAGTTATAAAATTTTCCAGATATAAACTAGATAAATAAAACAAAAAAACACTTTTTACAGATTTGAAAAATGATCTCTCGTTGGGGAGATATGACTCTTGCAAAATGAACTAAAAACATGAGTAACTCAAACGATATAAAGTGTGATAGGGTCTTGGTTTTTGACCCAAAATAGGTATGAAATGACCATAAAAATTATTGAAATTTGACAAGAATAAACTAGACTTAATAAGAAAGACACCGCTTTTTACGGATTTGAAATCCGATCTTCGGTTAGAGAGATACGCTCCCGACAAGTTGGTTTTGATTCAAATAGCGATTTACGCGTGACGGCTATAGCGATTTGTAGTGTTAATCGCTATAGCCATCACGGTACCAAAATTAGGACCAACTTGTCCGAGTCATATCTCCCTAACCAGAGATTGGATTTCAAATCCGTAAAAAGTGGTGTCTTTGTTATGAAGTTTAGTTTATTTCTGTCAGAGATTTATATGGTCATTTGATACTTCATTTGGATAAAAAACCAGACCCCTATCAGTTTGCTTTATTTGAATGACACCGTTTTTAGTTTATTTTGTAAGAGTCATATCTCCCTAACGGGAGATCATTTTCCAAATCCGTAAAAAGGGTTTTATTCCTCTATGTGTCTAGTTTATATCTGGAAAATTTTATAACTTTCTATGCTCATTTGATATTTCAAACCTATTAAAAACCGAGACTGGTTACAAATCGCTATAGTCGTCACGCGTAAATCGTTATTTGAATCAAGACCAACTTGTTGGGGGCGTATCTCTCTAATCGAAGATCGGATTTTAAATCCGTAAAAAGCGGTGTCTTTTTTATTGAGTCTAGTTTATTCCTGTCAATTTTCAGCAATTTTTATAGTCATTTCATACCTATTTTTGGTAAAAAACCAAGACTCTATCATACTTTATATCGTTTGAGTTACTCATGTTTTTAGTTCATTTTGCAAGAGTCATATCTCCCCAACGAGAGATCATTTTTCAAATCTGTAAAAAGGATTTTTTTGCTTCATTTGTCTAGCTTATATCTGAAAATTTTAATAACTTTATATATTTATTTGATATTTCAAATATATAAAAAACCAAAACTATTTTGTTTAATCATGGTTAAATAAGATTAATTTGTAACCAGTCTTGAATTTTAACAAATTTAAAATATCAAATATGTATAAATAGTTATAAAAATTTCCAGATATAAATTAGACACCTAAAAAAGGAAAACCCTTTTTACAGATTTGGAAAATGATATTTCATTGGGGAGATATGACTTTCACAAAATGAACTAAAAATATGTGCAACTTAAATAATGCAGAATAAAAAGGGTCTGGTTTTTAATCAAAATGGGAAAATAAATGACCATAAAAATTGCTGAAAATTGACAGGAATAAACTACACTTAATAAGAAAGACACCGTTTTTTACGGATTTGAAATTTGATCTCTGGTTAGGGAGATACGCCCCCGACAAGTTGGTCTTGATTCAAATAGCGATTTACGCGTGATGGATATAGCGATTAACACTACAAATTAATGTTCCACAACTCATCAAGTTGAATGATGCTACCCACGCTGGGAGGAGCCCTCAGACCCCTTTTTTGTAAGGGTAAAAACTCTGAATCAGGCTCCACAACTCTTCAAGTTGAATGATGCTACCCACACTAGGAGGAGCCCCCAGACCCCTCTCCTGTAAGGGTAAAAACTCTGAATCAGGATCCACAACTCATTTAGTTGAATGATGCTACCCACGCTGGGAGGATCCCCCAAACCTTCCTCCTGTAAGGGTAAAAACTCTGAATCAGACTCCACAACAGTCAATGTGTAGGTCAGTCGGTGCTTGATGGAGCAATGTAGGATCTTCTGCTAGATGTGCACAGAAGCAGAAAGAGAAAGGAGAGAGAGTGTGAGAGGGTTGATGTTCATGGCCTCCTCCAGGAGAGATTTTTTTTCTCGGATAATCCTGCAGTGGAGAGACTGGGTCTTAAATAATCATCTTCGGGGCACTTAAGTCTTTACAATCACTCTTTTTCTACAATCATTATTTTTTTTTGCACCAATGGAGGAGAGGGTAATTAAGTCTTTGCAATAGCATCAAACTCCAATGCTAATTAATGCTGACAAACATGGGGATACGAGATGCACAGGCTTAAATACGTGGTGCTTTTTGGGACCCCCGAGCATGAGATGCCCTGTTCGGGGGGGGGGGGGGGGAACATATAACCTGCTTTGCCCCCACCATGTTTTATTTTGTCCATCCTAGGGCAGGTGGGATGGTAGGCCGAGGTCCACCGCCATCCACCCTCATCGATTGGGTGGGCCATTGCAAGCTTGAGCACCCCGGCTGAGAATAGCTGGGTTGCCCAAGTGTGGTAGTGGTCTTCTTTGTGTCATATGGAAAGGTAAGTGGTGGTGGGGAAAAGGGGAGGGGGTTGGAACCCTCCTTCGAGTTTTTGCACCACGAGCTGCTTCGGGTTGACATCATGTTTGTTCATCATTGCTAGAATGAGGCTAAGAGTAAAAAATGGTGGTGGTTGTATATCGAAAAACACTAGTATAGAGGATTCACTATTGATTCAAACGCTCCTCACGTATCAGAAGAGGATGATTTTACCTTTTATTATTTTCAATTGAACGCTGCATAAACAACATTAATTTTTTCTAACAGAGCAAATCTTTGAACCTTTTTTCAATCATATTCGTTGTCAAATTAAACTCTTGAATCATATCATTCACAATCACTTTTTTATCTCTCGAAAAGAAGTTATCTTGCAACTCTTGTGTGTTTTATGAGTCTCCTTCCAGTCGCTTTGCGAACTTCACAGCAGCAGCATGGAAAGATTTAGGGCTTACCCTGAACCTACTTTGATGCAAATCAACATACACAGTCTGCAAAGAAATACTATGTCATCAATTACTCCTACAAATCTATGCTACAAAAGCTGAAGCAATAGAAATTAATGCATAAATTTAAAAAAAAAATAACAATAATTCAATCCATCAAATCTACCTCAGAAACCCTATAATGAGTATTATAAGAAAGCATGATAAACCCTAGGTTTACTTTAGATATGGGATGAATCTATTATATTAAAAGATCCAATTCTAAATAAGAAATTCAAATAAAAAAGGCTAAATTAAATTGGATTTAAATGAATCTTTTAAACTCAAGTTGCAATTCTATATATATATATATATATATATATATATATATATATATATATATATATATATATATATATATATATATATATATATATATATATATATATATATATATATAGAGAGAGAGAGAGAGAGAGAGAGAGAGAGAGAGAGAGAAAAGGGGGGGGGCAAGGAAAGGGTGTCTACTTTGAGAAAGAGAAGTGGAGTGTCAAGAGACTATACCAAAAAAAAAAAAAGAAATATGTCTCATGATGACAGATCTCACCTCATATCAACCAGACAGAGGCTAGCTATCAAATGCTTAATGTTAGCTCAAAATGTGCATGGGCGGGTAACAAGTATATTTTACATTTTTAAGACATTTTTCAAGGGTCTTAGAGTTTCTACTTTTCTTTTTAAAATAGCATTTATCTTTTTTTACAAGGCACCTATAAATTAAGGCCAGCCTCGGGCCGACCCTTGTGCCCGAGCCCAACTCGGTTAGTCATTGGGTTGGTTTTGGCCTGACTATTCCAGTTGGACTTTCAATGGATGGCCCGAGTCGAGCTGGGAAATTGATTAGGCACGGGCGGCCCCACTAGGGATGGCAGTGGGGTGGGGTGGGGGACAAGGTCTCCACCCCCGCCCCGCCTCAAGATTAGAACCTCCATTCCTGGCGGGGATGGATTTTAACCTCCACCCCTGCCTTCATCCCTGTTTCATGTCCTCCATCCCCGGTTCAAACGGGGATGGGGCGAGGCGGGGAAAAGTGGCAGGGACGGGGCGGGGATGAGGTGGGGATCATGGCGGGGATGGGGCAGGGCAGGGAAAGGGCACGTCCATCCCCGAATGAGGATGGATTTTAATCTTTGTCCCCGCCTCCATCCCCGTTTCATACCCGGTCCAAACGGGGCAAGGCGGGGTGGGGCCCGCTTCCCCCCCCCCCCCCCCCGGTCCACTGCCATCCCTGGGCCCGACCCTTAAAAGAGAAAAAAGAGACGTGAGTTATCATGAAAATGAAAGGGATACATTATATATAAGTGACAACCCAACAACTACTAATAAAAGGGTTTGTGCTGGCAGTAAAAGAAGGAGAGTTACTACCTAGGTGTGGTCAAAGGATGAGGACAGTCAATAGAACAGAAATGACCCTGTTAAGTGATCAACGGTCAACATGACAGAGCAGCTAAGGGTCGTTGGAGCATTCACTGGGCCATAGAGGAACGTTGGACCAGTTCAAGGGCTGCTCCAATGTTGGGATTGACTGAGTCTAGATTAATAAATGATTGGTCAAGGCTCATAAATGGGTCAGTCAATGATGAAGAAGATCAGTGTTGGTTTTGGGGATAAAATCATCCCAGAATCTAAAAATAATGGTCAAAGTTCAAGATTGACCAAGACCAAACCAAATGAGCTGAGCTAGATTAGACCCAAACCCAAGTCTAAAATCAAATCTAAATCCAAAGTCTAAATCTAAATCACATGCCCCCCAACAAGACTTACTCATAAATGCAACTCCCTATTATTTAAATCCAACTAAAATTCTCACTCAATTAAAAGTATAGGACTAAACTTTTAGGAATAAATAAACAATGACTGACTTGGGTATACTAGTGAAATAGGTAGACAATCCTAGGTTCTAACTCAATACTTTTGAGACAAAACCCCCCAACAACTTTTTCTTTTATTTTTTCTTAACACTATTAAGCAAGCCTAACCGGACTACCCAAGCTCAGTCAAGCGCTGTACGTTGACCAAGCTTGGCTCATTTGTGGAAGGAGCCTCGGCTTGGTGCTCAAGCTCGGTTCACATTCTAAGTCATACGATCTACAGCAGGGCTTAAATGATCCAGACCCAGGACAAGTTGGGGCTTACCAGACTCATTGTGAAGCCCTAGAAAATTGACACGATGCTATCAAGTAATATTTTATTGTATATTTTTTATAAAAATACCCAAAAATTAAAATAATAACACCCATATTAAATCAAATATTATTGTAATAATAATGAATATATTCTATTCGGTAGTCTTAACAAAAAATTGTCCTTGTAGTAATGATGTTATTTTTACTCAAAGGTTGACATATACAAATTTGATACCAACTTATAGTACATTTTATTCATGTATTTTTCCAGTTCCTTTCTTATATTGGATCTTTTTCGCTTTAATCTAACTAATGAAGTACTGTCAACTTGTAGTTTAGTGCCTTCCTTTTCTCTAAGTTATCCATTGTAAAGCAAAACGAACATTCATCCTGTTCTGGTTTAACACGGATCTGAACAGAAAGCATGCGAGTTTGATTAATACTTGGGAAGGTTGGGCATAATCAACCGTCCATTGGTAAGAGTGGGTTCAGTAATAGATCCAGATCTGACTGGAATTTTACAATGAAGTTCAGGATCCAGTTCACAAATGAGCACTACTGGATATGGTGGAGACGGATAAAATCCATTGATTTTTTTAAGTAAAAAGATAAAACGCTCAGGTTTGACCCAATTCCTACTCAAACCCATCCATATATGCTCATCTGATTGTGATCCAGATCTGAATAGACCCAACTTTATCTACTTCAAATCAGAACCAGATTTGATATGCTATCCAGATCCAGTAATGTGGGTCAGATCCAGTTCGGACCCTGGTTGGATCCCACCCTTTACATCCCTACTTTGGGTGGAAAGCAATTCTTGGTGACTAACATGCACGGCTTAGGGAGGCGTTATCTTTTAGAGGTTCACTAGAAGATCATCGTTCCATTTATAGAAAGTTTTTTCTGAATGATCTTTAGTGTACGAACTCAAGACTTCTATTTTTGGACTTTTTAGAATGGTATAAGATTGTAGAAGCGGGCCTTAATCAGTACTTTATAATATACTTTAGGTTTTCTTTTTGTTGTTTTGGTTTAATTGGCAACAGTCACAAGTAGGGGTGGGCATCTGCCCCGGAAAATTTACTAACGGGCCAGGTTTTGGCCGGATTCTTAATGGGCTTAGGTTTGAAGAGAAGCCCATGGCCCGGGCCATTGGCCCAATGGGCCAATATGAAGCGGACCTAATAGTAATAATTAACAAATAACAAGTTTTCATGCAATTAATTAGATAAATAATAATAGTTATTCATGTTACAATGTAATAGTGATTTTTTAAAATTTTATATTATTAAAATTTCGATAAATAACTCAAGCCCATCGAGCTGGCCTACGATATAACGAGCCAAATTTTGGTACGGTACCTAACGGGCCCGGGCCTAAAATCATGGCCCAAACCTGGCCCATGGATGCCAGGTTGGCTTGGCCCATGGAGCTGCCAGGTTGATTGCCCACCCCTAATCACAAGTAACAACCTTTTCGCTTTTAAATACAAAAATATATGTTGATTGTCAAAAATGTTTGATGAAAAGTTGGAGAACTTGCCCCAAGGGAGGTTGGCTTAGTGGGGTGGGGGGGCTTGGCTATTAGTAGGGGCAGTCAAGATTCGATTCTTATGGGTGTCGCCCCTCTTGCGCAAGCCAATGCGTAGCATAGGGTTTGGGGCAAGGGTCCTAGCCTCAGAGTTTTACGCTGCTGGCACGATGACCGTAGATATGGCAGGCTGAGCCACTGTGACCAAGTCTTCGTGCTGGGTGCGATTTCTTCAGGTTATAAATTCAAAAAAAAATTGAAGAACTTGGGCTAAAAAGAAATGGTTCCAACTAAACTCTTAGATATATTGCTCGGGATGATATTAGGTGTGTCAATGGGTGGGCATGATCCGATCCCTGGCCGAAGCAGGTTATATGTTCCCCCCCGAACAGGCCAGTAAGCTACATCTCATCTTCAGGGGGTCCCAAAGAGCACCACGTATGTAAGCATGTGTGTCTCGTATCCCCATGTTTGTCAGCATTAATTAGCGTTGGAGTTTGATGTGATTGCAAAGACTTAAGTACCCTCTCCTCCATTGGTGCCAAAAAAAATGGCGATTCTAGAAAAGGAGTGGTTGTAAAGACTTAAGTGCCCTGAAGATGATTATTTAAGACCCAATCTCTGCACTGCAGGATTATCCGAGAAAGAAATCTCCCCTGAAGGAAGCTATGAACATCAACTCTCTCACTCACTCTCCCCCTTCTCTTTCTGCTTCTGTGCACATCGAGCAGAAGATCCTATATTGTTCCATCAAGCACCGTCTGGCCTGCACATTGACTGTTGTGGAGCCTGATTCAGAGTTTTTACCCTTACAGGAGGAGGGTTTGGGGGTTCCCTTCAGCGTGGGTAGCATCATTCAACTAAATGAGTTGTAGATCCTGATTCGGAGTTTTTACCCTTACAGGAGAGGGGTATGGGGGCTCCTCCCAATGTGGGTAGCATCATTCAACTTGAAGAGTTATGGAGTCTAATTCAGAGTTTTTACCCTTACAGAAGGGGGGTCTGAGGGCTCCTCCCAGCGTGGGTAGCATCATTCAACTTGATCAGTTGTGGAGTTTGATTTAGAGTTTTTGCCCTTATAGGAGGAGGGTTTGGAGGCTCCTCCCAGCGTGGATAGCATCGTTCAACTTGATTCATTATGGAGCCTGATTCAGAGTTTTTGCCCTTACAGGAGGGAGGTCTGAGGGCTCCCCCCGGCGCGGGTCCCGGATGTCGTAGTCAAAAAATGCACAGGGTGTCGTGGTGAGAAAGACATATGTTTATTCCAAGCAAGGTTGGAAGAAATCAATGGAAAATCCAACAAGGAGCATGCCAGAATCAAGATGTGGATGTCAAGCAAGAATGGTGTTGTGCAACTCAAATAACACATAATAATAAGAGTCTGTTTTTTAGTTAAAATGAGGAATGAAATGATAATAGAAATCGTTGAAAATTTACAGGAATAAACTAGACTCAATAACGAAGACACCACTTTTTTACGGATTTGGAATATGACCTCCGGTTAGGGAGATATGACCCTGACAAGTTGGTCCTAATTCGGGTAGTGATTTACAGCGATTTGCTTACTGAATAACACTACAAATCGCTATAGTGAGATTCAACAACACTATAAATCGCTATAGTGATTTGCGAAAGACACTACAAATCGATGTTGAAAAGTCGGATAACACTATAAATCGTTGTGGGGCTCGTTGGAGACCTCAAAACACTATAAATCGCTATAGTGATTTGCGGAAGACACTACAAATCATTGTTGAAAAGCCGGATAACACTATAAATCGTTGTGGGGCTCGTTGGAGACCCAAAAATACTACAAATCGTTGTAGGAAAGCCCGATAATACTACAAATCGTTGTTAGAAGGTCCCAAAAAAGTTTTGGTCCGGAGGGCGCTGCCCCCCGCCAGGGGCGCCCCCCTGACCCATGCCCGTTGACCGCGCAGCGGGATCCGCGCCGGGGGGGAGCCCCCGAACCCCCCTCCTGTAAGGGCAAAAACTCTAAATCAAGCCCCACAACTCATCAAGTTGAATGATGTTACCCACGCTGAGAGGAGCCCCCAAACCCCCTCCTGTAAGGGCAAAAACTATGAATCAGGCTCCATAACTTATCAAGTTCAACGATGCTACAGTCAGTGTGCAGGTCAGTCGGTGTTTGATGGAGCAATGTAGGATCGTCTGTTGGATGTGCACAGAAGTAGAGAGAGAAGGGAGAGAGAGTGAGAGGGTTGATGTTCATGGCCTTCTCCAGGGAGAACTATTTGTCTCCCTTGATTTCTTCTCTAAAGAGAGAGAGGGTTTTACAGTGTTTTACGAAGAAAGAAGAAGAAGACTTTGAAGAGTCAACATCATCCTCGACTTTCTGGATGGAGGACATGTTTGTCCTTTTTTTGAACTGTTTGTTTTTTCTTTTTTGAATGAAGGGCATTTTTGTTATTTTCTCAAACCATCGCTTTATGAGAAGAATAACAAGAAAGGGTACTGAAGTCTTTGCAACCACACCAGACTCTAATGTTAAGTGATGTCAACATACACGGAAATACGAGCCCCATGTGCTTGTATACGTGATGCCCATTCAGACCCCGAACACAGACGTGGGATTCAGTGTGAATCATCGAGGGAGAACATACACCACCCTCTCATCCCTGGCCAACCGATAGAATCCAGGTTTTGGCAATAAAGAAAGGGGGACATGCCTGTCCCCGGAGGGCAATCAGGTGCTTAATGCACAAATATTTATGCAATCATATTGCACCTGACCTTTTCACACTAAAAATGGCCTCATTGTGCAAGTTCGCGATTTAAAAAATAAGATAAGGATAGTTGCTACATTAATCTAGATGGGCAGGCATTGATTGTCTGCCCTTTTCCGGGATTCACTAAATCCCAAGCATCTCCGTCGATTGAAGACACCGTTTTGAGAGGGGAGACTGGGAAGGGTGATGGTGTTATAAACAGGCGGATTTCAACAACGTCCTCGTGAAAATGATGTTGCCAAATCCACAGATTTTATCAGCTCTGCCATCAATGCTCCCAACAGCGGCTCCCAAACAGAGCCTTAAAAACCAAAACAAAGATTATGCACCATCCAATTTGTTTATGTTTCTCCATATGCGACCAAGAATACAATGCAAAAACGATAAAATAATACACCAGTTTACAAGGAGTCACCAAAATGTACCCATAAAGACAATGAATTAAGTATTTTACATGAACTCAGACCAATTACAATAGTAATATATACTCGTAGTTCTTGCTAGCACCAAATGAAGAAGCTGTAAGGACCATAATTTCAGATATGAGTTTTCTCCAAAAATCAATGAAAAATATTTACAACATTGACTGAAGAACATCAAAATTTTGTTGAGGTTTTGAGAAACAAGTAAACTATCTTCCAGCAAGAAATTCAAAACTGAGCCCTCCAGTTCTCCTGTGGTTCCATTTGCCTGTTTTTTGGTTTTCAATTTGAGATTATGAAAACAGAGATCCAAGCTTCATTCAGGGGATAATGCCACCTGAAAAAAAGTAAACATTTTGAATTTTAAGTTATGCTGCATAAAATCCTCTTGTATACTAATCTTTTTTCTCTTTTCTTTTCCTTTGATTCCAATGGTCAGCCTACACCAGAATATCCTAAGCCTTCTCTTTAGAGGCTGTTACTGTTTTATTTCCTCTTTCATTCTCCATATACCAAAAAGAAAGAACTTTATCTGTGGCAAGGTAAAACGTAGGCATCAATATCGATCTCGACACCCAACATGTAGACCTCGTACAGCTCCTAAATCGCTGTCTTTTTTTTTGCAGTAGAACAATCAAGGTGGCATATCTCTTTGTATAGTCCTGGCATAGATCCAAAGAATTCCAAGCTGGAAACATACAGAAGTGGTACATAAGTCTACACTAAATTTTGAGTCCATTATAAGCCATTTCATTCTGCAATTAATCAAGGATGTTGTGCTCCTTTCAGAAGGCTTCATGTCTGACATAATGGGTCATAGTCATAGGCCTCACCAGCCTTCACAAACCGCCCCTTCACACGCTTTCTGACATCGGCCCTTGCCTTGCGAGAAGCATATCGTATCTTTTTTTCAAACCTGTTCAAGATTTAGATAAATAAATCAAATGCACGGGAGAAACCGATTACCAGCCTCACACTGTCTAAAAACTCTGAATCCCGACTCTGAGCTAATGCAGCTAATAATATCATGATTAGTTCACTATTGGAGATAAATAAATACAATTGGCATAAATCATTAGCTGCATTAACAACTCATACCAAATGGTACACTGTACCAAGATATGTAAAGACCATCTGGAGGATCTCATGATTAGATGATCCTAAGGATGAAAAGAAATTCAGGGGTAGGATATAGTCTCAGGCAGTCAAGCCAAGCTGCGTAAAGACCACCTGTAGGACTTTATGATTGGTTGATCATGAGGAAAAGAAATAAAAGGATAGGATATAGTCTCAGGTAGTCAGGCCCTTTGACAAATTCAAGAATAATCAGAGGCAAAAATTTTACTTGGAAGAGGATATACCCACCCACTACCAACCCAACCATCTATCCTTCAGCCGCATGGACAGGCACACAATTTAAATGCCAAAAACCTATGGTACGAAGGATACTGTTAAAGCTTAAGATAATAGTATGAAAAGAAAAGAAAAATTAATGGTAGTTTGAACTTTTCTAGAAGCAAAAACCTTTTTTGGCACAGCTGCAAGTCATTTTTAAAGCATGCAGAAGAAGAAAGAAAGAAAAAGACTAGAATAGGTCACCTTGGACCCACTTATGTTCACTGCCCTCACATTCAAACATAGCGCAATGTTGTTCAACATTTAGGGACATTTTCTATGCATTTCATTTGCAAAACATGCTTGTCATTTTCAAAATTAGTGGATGTCAGATTAAAATCACACCTACACAAATATCCATGAGTTGCACACAGACCAACAATTTCTGAAATTGACCAAATGTTTCAACCTTCATTCCTAAAACAGCATTATATGAACCAATTTAGTTTAGGGTACCGTTTGTTACATGGGAGAGGATCGAATCCCCTTTGATGTCACATGGTTTGAAAAACCACAGTGTGCCCCTTTTTCATATGAAATGGCTTCCAACCCCTCCCAGTGGGGAAGCCATTTCGTATGAAATGATGAACCCTGATGGAAAATGTGGGACTCAATGCACTGCTACGTAGGCAATGCATGAGCCCTGCATTTTCCTGCAAAGCTGTTTGTTTAAATGTCAGGAAGAGCAGCCATTTTCATATAAAAGCGGTCACTGTTTTCATGAAACAAACTAGCCCTTAGAATTCTTAATCAGCTAGCGTTTTTCTGTAAGGAAATGATAGTAAATGGGTAATGATCAGCTAATAAGTTCAAACTTTATGCTACTGTTTCAATTAACAACACTTACTTGCGAGTCTTTTTCTTTTCTTTATAACGCATGACAGCACTGTCTCTGCTAGCTTGAGTATGCGAGTTATCTGGACCAGCAGTGGGAAACCAAGGAGGTTCTCCCATGAGAAGCATGGATGATATCCCACCATCATGATAATCTCCAGCACTGCTTTCACCACTTAATGTTGAAAATGGAAGTGACAAACTTGAGCATGCTTGCCTTGGTTGAATACAAAGGCTTGTATCAGTGTCAAGGCCAGGATTTGGCATTGCTGAATCAGAGACCACACTTCTGCTTGCAGTTTGCAATTTTTTTGATGGACCAGCAAGAAGGGGCTCTTCAATTGCTGCAGGGTCTGCGGCTGAAGAGCAAGCCTGATCAGGAAAACACATTGAAGAATGGTGGTTTAGTCTTTCTGCATAAAAGCAGCAGCAAATCCAATTATTATGAATAACCAACAAATAAAATATTCAGTAATCCATTGCTCTTCTCCTATCTCAAGACCAATGAAGTCAGGTGGAAAATGGTCACCACAGTTTCTGTTGCAGCAGCAAAGTTTAAGTTTATCCTTTCCAAATGTCAACTGGGCCTTTGATTGCATGAATAACTTATTGAACCATCGTGTTTTCTACAGTGAAGCCAGCATACTGCTTATCCCAAAACAAATAGATTCTAGAGAAGCCAGCATACTGCTTATCCCAAAACAAATAGATTCTAGACAAACCAGGTGTTAAAGAGGAGTATTTAAATTGAATTATAGCCCATGATCACAATCATTAACTCATCCCTGTAGATAAAACTAGCAGTAACAAGATTATTCTCATTTTACAAATGTCTGAAAAAATGCAAAGTGCACGCAAGGTTGAAGAACTATTCTACAATGATGTGTACCAAAAAGTACCATATTTCTAGTTCATATGTCTGAGATAAAAGGCATTAGTAATTTCATGAAGAACTACCAATTGTTCATTCAAGTCCATCTCTTGCAATGGAGGTTGAATGAGATAGCTGGATGGTTAGGTCGTCACACCATCATAACCAAGGGTCTCAGGCTCGAATCCCATGAGGGTTATCCCCCAGCTTGCTTAACCAAAAAAATGAAAGGTCCATCTGTCTGAGTGAGGAGGGACTTTTAAAATCGTTATTTATTTCCCAGTAAGGAATGAATACTGTCGGCTTGTAATCTAGCTCATACGCTAATATGAGCCCTTGTTCCATGTCAACATGAAGTATCTAGCAATCACATCATGATTTCTTCAAGATGAAAGTTTGTCTAGTTAAAGTCATCTATGCTTTCACTTGTTCTCCCAAACAACTGCCAAATTCAGACAAGCACATACAGATGTTAAGTAAAGAGCAGATATGACTAACCCCAGAACAGGTGCAGTGCCCAAAACCATCCAAGAAACATTATGCCTTTACATCATAGTATCATGAGAAGATTTGACTGGTGTTGATGACATACTCACTGCATGATTTTTTCATTAAAATATGAGCATGATTTTGTACCATTATATGTCACGTTTAAACTACATGTAACAATGTTTAGAAATCATGGCCCACTTCAGAGGAAGATACGGATTCAAGCATGTCAGATTCCCACATGTAGCATTTATGACTTAGCAAAAGTTGATGAGGTGATCCATTTATTAGATTCTCAACTCAGACATGCGGTGAGATGGGCAAACTGATCTCAGTCTAAATAAGCTAGCAGCTGCTATTTCACAGGGACACAGAAAAAGGGACATGTGACATACCATCCTTAAGTGATTTTCCATTAAAAGCGGTATATAAGAGGACAGAATATGAGTAAAATGGAGTGTCCCTGTGAGTCAGGTAATGCCATTAGCTTCATATATCCATTTAGGTATATGCCAATCAATAAGATCTGGATAATGAATGTAGTTCACAAGTACAAGATATAAATATCATTAACATGGTTATAGCAGTCAAGCAAACAGGAGCATGAGGAGCCATAGTAAAAACCTCTAGGGAAATCTCATTTTGGCCATTTGAATCAGCAGCAGAAACATTTTTTCCCCAGAACAGCCTATCAGCACCACCATCCTCAAAAGGAAGTTGAGAGTTATTCTGAGAATTTCCAAAGAGTTCTTCATAATTCTCGAAGCTTAAGTCTACATCACCCATATTGAAATCTTCATATAGTTCAGCATCCTCAAAGATTCCAATGTCTTTCATTCCATCACATGATAACTGCATGTAGCATCAGCAAATTTTTTGAAGTTCTTTGAAAATAACAAACTGCAATGAAGCTCAACCAGTCACACAAATGTCATATGAAATTTTAACAGCTAATAGGCATGCAAATATAGATAACAATAATCGAGTTTTCTTCATATGAAAGCCGGTTACTAGAAGCTCCAAATATAAACGTTACAGAAAGAAACTACTAAAATGAAAAACAAACAATGCTTCAAGTTACCTGAAAATATGTCTAGCTCTCTTGTTTCAATAAGAAAAGCAAATTTACAAGATGCACAAGTTTGACTCAAAGTTCCTTATAAGAGACTAAAAACGAAGAGGTTGTACCACAAGAAAAAGATGAACCTGACATAATGAAATTGAGGAACACACAAGGTAAATTTCTTAACAAAATCAAAGGGTAAAAAGAATCAGAAATGTGAAGAAAGGCTAACATATACCTATGTATCTGGCACAATATACAAGAATTTGGAACAAGATAAATATGGCCTCAAGCAAATAAAGAGGTGCACATATTGATACAAAAAGGGGAGAAAAGATAAGTCATGACATACCATGGACATCCTAACACAGGACACGTCAAGTACTCACTGGCAAAACTATATGGTACTGCCTCATTGCCAGTCCATCAGATCTTTAGAGGAACTCCTAGCACTGTGTAAGAAACAGCACAGGTAATCATCCTACACTTCTAGGATTACTGGCTTACTGCCATCTCTGTAACATTTTACTTGACCTTGTCCATTGAATAGCTGCAGCACAGCTTCCAAAACATGCCCCTCATATCTTAGTGCTGTTTTTTCAGATATGTCAGTCTATTTCTTGGTTGATAGTTTCAGGCCTTCACATCATGTTGCAGCTACTGGATACACAATTCAGTTCCAATGAAGTTGTTTAATGTGAGTTTTCTCTATGCATGTATAATTCGGCCCATCGCCACATTTTCACATCCCTCCACTATTTCTTGTGTATATTGCACTACAAATACCAACTATCAACTGGCTTTGAAGTATCGATTTTTCACTTGTTTGCCAATTCAGGTCTCGTTTCTCTCATGCCTTGTACAGCATATACTGAAGGATACAGGGTGAAACCAAGTACAAAAAGAGGACCTTTAGTACATCCGATACCTATACTTACCACTGAAGCCAGTAGTGAGTATTTGCGATATGTAATGCAGTATCATCTTTAATGCATGTTTCCTTCTATCTTTGCTAGGTTGAAGTCAAAGACAATGATATTTGTCCCTTCCCTTATAACAAGTGTTTCATTTAGGAGAAAAACGAACGAGTAATTTGCATAAATCCATCTAACTTTTCAGCTATTTACAAAAACCGTTAACATTTGGGTTATTACATTTAGCACGTGCCTTTATAAATTCAGGTTTCAAAGGCACACTTGGTCACGAAGCCATTCAATTGACCCTTTGTTTAATCAAACCAAGTGATTAGGATACCCCCATTGTTGGGTTGTTTGAAAAAACATAAGTTGACATATACTTGATTGTTTCATAGAGAACAAAAATTCCAGTTTACACTTGTCAGGTATTTGAAATGCATTAAGAGAAAATAGGTGGTTGAATCAATGTACAACCAAAATGTTGGGTAATTTTTTAAAAAAAGCTGATAAGTTAGGTGTCATTTTGGTAAATTATTATTTTTTTTTTGTAATAGTGCATATTTGACTATGTCAATGAAGTGTCCTATCATGTCCATGAAGTGACCGAGTGTCGTGCCGTGTTGATACGGGACATGCATGCTAAGTGAAGTGTATGTGTGACATAGTATGGTGCTAACATTTACAAGGTTGTAAGTATCGTATTGTTACCCGTATTGTAAACATATCATAAATTTTTAATAAAAAATTTCCAAAAATTCAAGAAAAATCAGAAAAAATAGTAAAAATTCTAAAAAAATCATATCACATGAAATAATGACGAATTACACAAAATCACATATGAAGCATTTATGTCTCTATGAACCGCATAAGACATCATCAAACATCAACTAATATAGAATCATAGATAATATTGCATGCATATCTCACAAGAACAATGCAACACATTAAATATCTTGCAATTAAGAACATGCCACAAGACTCATACTTTCATATAACATCATTTGAATACATATAACAAAAGAATCACCATGATGACTCACCTTGGGCATAGCAGAGTCCATTATTCCACCTTGCTGATCCACACCAAATGGCATAGAGTTCAGAGGGGGCAATGGAGAAGATTCCATCCAAAAACTTGTTTTATCTGCAGCTTCCAGTTCACTTAGTTTGCTAGGCATGGTTAGTTCCAAAGTGTTGCTGCTTGAAGGTTCCCAACAATTGCTGACACTATTCTCATCAATGCTTGCCAATGGCATCCCTTCTTCACATTTGGAATCCCTAGAAGAAGGCAATTCGAGGACAAAGGACCAGATTCTAGAAAGTTCTGCAGCAGCAGGACAGCCAGCATAAGAACTTATTACTTGTCTCTTGTGTTCTGTAGCTGTGGCTGAACCACCATGTCTATTCCAGTCACAATTTTGACAAAATGACATCTTTTCTTCAATACACCTGACTCTAGCTGGCTGTGAATTGCATCCATCACATAACAATGTTCGAGAATGACGCTGAGAAAGTGCATTCGCTGAATGAACATTACGGTCACATGAAAGACATAGGCAAGCAACATCTGATTTGCAGTACACTACAGATCTTTGCTCTCGACAGAAGTCACAAATAACACCCATTTTCCTGTTAGTATTCTGACAATTCAGAGGGCAGATGAAATCAGAGACTTCTTCTATCCACAAGATAATAGATTTGTCATCAACCTCAATCATGTTGCAGCTTCTTCATTTAGTAATACCACCATGATAGCCTTACTTGAAGATTTTCACAACCTAAGAAAGTGATTCCAGTTTCCAAATCTTGATTAGTCATTGTCTTAAAACCACTATCTAAGAATATCACTTAGTTGAATAATATTCAACCTCTAACACTTCATGTCAACAATCATAAACCAGTTCAACAAACCAAAATAAAATGCACCATTCTTCTTGTACAATGTCTATTTATTACTGCTGAGAAGACAAAAACAAAATGAGACAACCAACAAGCTAGCTCAGAGTAAACATGTAAGATCTTGCAACTTATATATGAGAAGCGAACGGCAATAAAATAGAGTACCAAACATAGACTAGTAGATGAATATTTAAGCAAGGCTGCACCAGAAAGTGAGATAGCAGAAAACTTAGTCAGAATTGTTTATTTCTTATGAAGCTTTTCTCTAGGAGAAGGAAAGTCTTAGTTTCTCACGTATTATGTAGTTTTCATGGCTAATGGATGAAAAAAAAAGTGCATTAGCTGACAATTCAAGACATCATTTGAGCATTCCAACAAGAAGCTTGATCCTCATCATTCTCAGAAATGCTACAATTCCTTATGAATATAGCAGTCCACTTTTGAACTCAACAAAACTAAATTACAAGTTTCCTTGAATTTTTAAATCCTTAAATCTTGATAATTAATAAAAGGACCAAATCTCACTGATATGGGAGATTGACCAATTTTCACAAGAAAATTATTTGGAAATTGGAATCTCTATTCAGAATTGAGATTTAGATCTTCAACTGAAAATCAGGGCCTCAATAAACATAAATTGTAGAAGCACCTTGAGAAAATTTTTAAAAAAGGTAATATCATACCTCATCTCAATGATTTTGATAGATGTGTAGATAAAATCGTGTTCAGAAAGATAAAAGCAAAACAATTTTCCAAAGAGAAAAAATCTATAAGCTGAACTTTTCTCATACAAAGCCAACGCAAAAGCTCCACTGTCACGATTTATAAATAAAAATCTGCGTTATACTTCGAACAAAAAAGGCTTTGATGAATGCCTAAATCTCACAAAATTTACGAAAAAAAATCTAAAACCTCAAACTAGAAAAATTATATATATCAACTATTAAACGACAACATATTCCGACATAATTCACCATAATTCCACGTGATTCGGAAGATCTCCAGATAGAAATTTAACCAAAATCCAAAAGCGACCGCTATATTAAACACTAGCACCTATTTCACCTATTTTCCACGATAAGCACCTTTAATCGACAGAATTCAACAGATTCAAGCAATCCCTAACTACAAATATTAACTCTTCGCAGGAAAAAACAGGATTTTGCTGGATTTTCCACAACAAGCACTGCGTTTCCCCGAAATTCAGAAATTTGGAGACAAATCCAAACACGCTGAGCTAAAATTTACGTTCCCGGTTGCCGATTCTACACATAAACCTTACTTTATCTTACCGAACGCCAACTCAAATCGTTACACTCAAATCCGAGCACAAAAAGCCATAAAAAACGAAAAAAACTGCAAATCCCATCAGATCTCGACTAACTCTTAACGAATCCAAAACCTACACAAGAACTCAGCAAATAAACACCAAAAACATTTAAAAAAACACCGAAAACGGGGAAAATAGCGCTAAGACGAATCAAAACGCAGAAAATGCAACAAAAAGTACAATAACTGACCAGTAACTAATTAAAGATCGTACCTAAAAGAGAAGAAAGAAGATCACAGCGAGTCGTCGGAATTCCCGCGAGCGGAAAAAAAATGAAAATGAAAAAGAGAACAAAAAATATCGGATGATGAGAAGATAGACAAAGCTCTGTACACAGGCTTTTCGCCTTTTGCCTTTTGCCTTTTGCCTTTTGCCTTTTGCCTTTTGCCTTTTGCCTTGAGAGAATAAAAAATTTAAACAAAACGAAAATAAATGAGAGAGAGAGAGAGAAAAGGACAAGGGGTCATCCGGGCCAGCGCGTGAACAGTGGACGAAAAGTATAACTAAGAGGAAACTACAAGACAGCCCACGAAAGTTATAGATAATGACTTCGCATGCCCTTTTTCCGTTTCTTTGCCTCCCGCATCTTCAGCCGATCGTTGTACGAGTGACGCACGTGCTCACGTCGCAGTGGCCGAGTCGTATTGGATCCGAGTAGCATTGTTCCGGTTCTGAGCTTGGGTTTATGCCATGAGGACACGGACACGTATGTAATCTGGATGTAGATACGTGACACGCATTCAACTCTTCTTTTAAAAATTAAAACGCGAGTCATTTTTTTTAACTTTTAATACAAAACATGTATTTAGTATTCAAAATAATATTAAATATAATAAAATAACGTCAGATTTATTCATGAATCATGACGTATCAAATAGCTTGTCCAGTGTCGTGTCACCTAGAGACTAGTGGCTATATAACATAAATAGGTATAGATATGGCCTATGGACTGTTACTAATTTCCTGCCCCCCACACCAACAGGGGCTCCGCTTGTGTGGCAGGAGCAGTCCTTGTGTTGGCACGTTGCAAGTTCGAATCCCTATGGTATTGTTGTATAACTGGTAACCCCAGCTTTATTTGTCAAAAAAAAAAACAAAAGTTTCTGCCCACATGGGCTTCAATAATGTCATCAAAACAGGACGTCACAAGTTCGAAATCCACAGGTGGTGCCTCCTGCAGCAAGGATGAAGTTGAGTGTAATATCCGATAGGTTGGGAGGACTTCAAGGTTTTACCAATCAAAGACCAGCCAATGTGTGTGGTCGGTGATTTGGGATAGGGGGTTGGGGGTTTTCCTTGGACTATAAAAAAAAAAGGTTTTTCGCTGACTTGAATTTGGATCATGTGTTAGATAGATCAAGGGTGTCAATGGGTTGGGTTTACTCGGACACGACCTATATCAAACCCTATACGGTCTAGGTATGGTGATAAATAAGAAGACCCGAATAAGGTCTGGGTTCGGACTCAAAGGTCCGATTAATACATAGAGTCGGGTATAGTTTTTAAAATTTTATATTAGACCCGACCCGAATTTTGATTAAGACTCACAATTTTTCAATGTAAAAATGATAAAAAAAAAATATTATTTTACTGGGTATGGCCCAGGTCTGGTTCATGTAATTCTTATCAGGTCCAGGTATGGTTTCTTTTATGGTGAGTCCGGTTAGACCCGAGTCTGAACCCAATACCATACCCGAAAATTGGGGCCAGGTCTGGTTTCACAACCAAACCTGACCGTTGACACCCTAGTTACTTAGCTTTGCTTGTACTAGTGTGCAATTATGCATGACTATAAATGATGTCAACATAAAATTCAACATAAACCGAAAAAATAAGCAACAAAAGATAATCATTTGAGAAAAAAATGATTGGAGCTTTTAGAGTTTCTTAATGTTTTATAACCAAAAGGGTTAAATGTAAAATAATAACAATTTTTATTTTTTAAGAATAAGCCTTCTAACTACACTTTTAAATGACGTTAGGGATGTAAACAGTTGTGATTAGGATCTGACCAATACTAGATGCGGCTAATGGGACATTAGCTAAACGGATTTGAATTTGGGCTCCGATGATGAAAAACCCATACCAAATCCAGTATTTTTTTTACGTGTAATTGGATTTGGACATCCTTCAAAACCGGATATCTGTTGGATTTAGTAGCAAGAAACAAAACCATATCAGAATCCCATTACAATAGGATATGTGTCTGGCTTACCATTTTCGACCAAACATGAACCAGATTCCGATAAAATTTGACCCATTGACATCCCTAGCTTTGGGTATGGATCGGCTATAGGCCAGGTATCCCTTGATCCAACTTTCTTATGCTGTTCATTTTCACATAAACATATATATATAAGGTTATTAGGGGCAGATTGTGTACGGGTCAGATAGAAAATGTGAGCTGAGTCCGAATAATTTTTATTGATCCATGCTGATGTCAAGATTGGATAAGGATCCTATTCAGCATGTGACTTAAGGGCCTGTTTGGAATCTTGGCGTCCATGGTAGCTGGGAAAGGAAGTATGGAAACCACAAATCCAGTGGATTTGGTACTTCCCACCTGCTTGTTAAAGGGTAATTTCGAAATTTGGTGGAAAATAATTGTCCAAATTATCTTCACTGTTGGATCCAAAAAGTGCAAAATTTAATGTGGTAGTGGGCCCAATTGCACTTTTTGGGGCATGAAACAATGAAACAGGCTGTTCAAAATCAAACGAAATTGAATAAGGGTTTATTTCCGGAATTACCCTTTTTAAATAATTTCAAGAAGCTGAATTTCTGTTGGCAAATTATTTTTTCTTTAGGCTTTCTTTAAAAAAAATGTTAAATTGTCAATCACAATGCAACTAATGTTGCCAGAATCCGTTTCTGAACCGATTCGTTTTTCAAAAAAAACTCAGAAGATCAACCCGGATCAGATAGTTTTGAATCGATCTATTTAAAATTTATTTTTTTTATTTAAAAATAAAAACATCCACAAAAATTTATATAAAACAAGGAAAATATAGAAACGAAGTAATTGATGACCTATAAGATTCAATCAAATTCTAAAATATGGATTCAATGCAAACAATTAAAACATGAAAATGTATTTAAAGTGCCAATATCATCGTAAAACTACAACATATTCTAAATAAAAAATGCTTGAAAATAATACATTTTTTTTGTGATTGTATTTCACATTAAAAATATGACATTTTATATATCGTTGATATTTGTCACGAGCTTAGGAATTATATTATGATACTTAAAGTTTATTTGTTTGTTGTGTTCCTTATAAATATTTTTAAGAGGTTGCACCTCTCTAACAAATATCGCGCGATTTATGAAAATCTTGTGATAATATCACAAGAAATTGCCTAAAAGTTTAAAATGGAAATTTCTCTCAAGATTTTCAAAATATCATGAGATTTATGAAAAAATATAAATACCATGATTTAAACATGATATTTACATTTTAAATGGCTATTTATCATGAAAAAATGTGTATTTTTATTTTTAGAAACTTTTTATTAATATTTTCTTAAAAAAATATTTTTTATATTTTTTATTTATTTTTTATTACCAAGATTTTGCCAAAATGCAAGATTTTATGAAAAAAAAATAATTTCTCGCAAGTTTTTGACAAACAAGATTTTGCTAAAAAAAAGGTTTGTCACTATGGGCTGCACAAGAGAAATGCATCTTTGTATCTATTTGATGTAGACTTCAAAATGGTTAAGCAACTCAATCTGACTGATGGGTGAAGTATTTGAAGTCTTTTTCGTTTAAATTGAGTCCTTTGCTTCAACTGGCTTGTTCATTCGGCCCCTACAGCGTTTGGATATATGTAATTCTCTTGCTATCTCATAAAACTGGCTTATTTATACATACATACATATATATATATATATATATATATATATATATATATATTACACTTAATAATTCATATTATATATTTCATGCATTTTTTGTATATATATATTTTATGTATTCTTTTTTTATATATTATACTTAAAATATTTATTATATATAAAAAATACATATATGTTATCTATACACGCTCTCACGAGGGGAACACCCTATGTTCGGGCTCAATTTATTTAAGCTAAATGAGCTGCTCGTGGCTCGGATCACCGGTTATACAAACCAGTCATGAACAAGTTCATCAAGAACCCAACCGAGCTGAGTCACTGCTCAGTTGGTTTACCAGCCCTAGCAATGACCCGCAATACAGGGAACAGTGTTTAGCTTTAGTGTTATCAAAATCAGTTCGAATCAACTGGTTAGTTTTAAATTGATACTTCACTGATTCAATTAGAAATCAGCCTGGATCAATGTTTTTTTTGTTTTCTTGGTATATTATGAGAATTTTTTCTTGCCGAGAAAATGCCCTCCATCACCAACCATACATTGGCCGACCTCCAGTTAGTAAAACTCTTGAAGTCACCATTGCCCAGCAGAGAGTACACTTAACTTCGACTTTGCAGCAAGGGATGCCACCTCGTGGGTTTCGAACTTGTGATGTCATGTTAATTTGACCACATTCACAAGTAGTCCCTACCAGATGAGCGGAGCCCTTGTGGGGGACTTTTTTTTACTATTGAATTCTCTGTTCTGGTAAGTCCATAAAATTTTAAGGGTGATTCAGTCTTTTTCCCTTCAATGCGTCGACAGCCGATAGGTCTAGTGCTGACATGGCGATGAGTCATCAGCCACGTCGACGTCGTGGCCGAAAAGGTCTTAGTCAGACGACGTCTGACGTGGCAGAGCATCTCTGACTGCATTGATGACGAAACACTTGATAGTGAGATTGGCTGAAAAGTTAACGAAGTGGGGGACACGTGGTACTAAATTATTGATCAAACGTTTACACGTGTCACTATATCATTCGTTAAGGAAAGCACGGACGCACTTTTGGGTAAGACCGGGTACAAAAGCATAATGGAATCTTTATTTAAAGGTTGCTGAATGCAAAATTACCCAAATTGCCCATGCTACGTGAATTGGACCAAAATGGATATTCATCAACGAAATTAGTGTGCCTTGCGTTGACGTTGCATGCTATCCTACCCGGTCGGATTCGGTAGCCAATTCCGGATCCGATTAAATATCAGATTCGGATTCAGTATTAATTTTTCATTAAAATCTGGATCCGAATCCGATTTTGATCCAAATCAGATTAAGCCTAAATATCGAGTTTTGGACTAGTCCGATCTAGATTGGGTTCTATCTTTTTTCATTAGAATCCGAATTCAGTTCTGAATCTGATTAAGTCAGATTCTATATTGCTAGATCCAACATGATCAAAATAGTAGGAATCAACCCTTGGATTATAGTTTTTCGAGGTAAAAATATGTTTTTTTCAGATTTAAAATTTTGATACATTGTAGTTTTTTCAACCTATGAAATCCAATTCAAACATCAAACTAAACTTGCAAATACCTAGGGATGGCAGTGGACCGGGAAAAGCAGGGCCCCGCCTTGCCCCGTTTGGACCGGAGATGAAGGGTATGAAACGGGGATGGAGGCAAGGACGAAGGTTAAAATCCATCCCCGTACGGGGATGGACATACCCTTTTCCCCGCCCCGTCCCTGCCTCATCCTTGTTTGAACCGGGGATGGAGGACATGAAACGGGGATGAAGGGGGGGGTGGAGGTTAAAATCCATCCCCACCGGGGATGGAGGTTCTAATCTTGAGGCGAGGCAGGGGTGGAGACCTTGTCCCCCACCCCGCCCCACTGCCATCCCTAGCTGTGTACATCACATGGAGGGTCATATGTGCAAAAAGGGTGAAAATTATAAAAAACATCACATTTTTTCATTAGAGTTTCCTTGACCATGAGGGTAGCAAACATTAACGTGCACATCACATGGATGGTCAAATGTGCAAAAAGGGTGAAAATTATAAAAATATCACATTTTTTCATTACAGTTTCCTTGCCCCACTAGGGTAGCAAACATTACCCCCCATTAGGGATGCACACGAGCGAGCTGAGCATATCATGTACAGGCTTGGCTTGCCCAAGTATGTTAGTGTACAGGCTCGGCTTGAGCTAGACTCGAGGTTGAGTGTTCAGGCTCGTCTCGACCCGAACTGGGCTCGATTCTGGGGGTATGCTGTTTGAGGTGATCCATTGAGGAACACATTTAATCAAAGTTTAAGCAACTTCTTTTTTCATCTTATACAAGGCCAAGAACGAACCGAGATCAGCCCTATCATTCATATGAAATACAAGGCCTGAACAAGAATACAACCAACAAATATCGAAGACAAACCAGAACAATAATACTCAGGCCAATATCACAAGCAAGATGCCAAGAACAAATAGAGTGATATAACCTTGCTGGAATAGAGATGTCGATACCAAAAAAAGGCTATAAACTTGTCTAACCACACCACTAACACAGGCTAAAGAATACTAAAACTGAGATGAGAGCACTCAAAATTGAGATTAAGGGAAGAAACACAAGCTCAATAACCCTATGATACTGAAAAACAAGGTTATCACCTTTATAAAACCTCTTAAATCTCAATCAAACTCATACATTGCTCCAAAGAAGCCACCCAACACACTTATAGCACTGTTTTTACATGAAAACGACCTCAATTAAACTGATCTGAGGCATAAAAAACAGCAGCACAAAACTGAACCCGATCTGCCCGAAACAAACTAGAGATACAAAAAAATACTAGAAAAATAAAACAGAAATTTCAATACTACACCAAAAGGCTCAATTCTTTTTTCAATAATCTTATAAAAACAAGCACTATGAAATCCCCAAGATACTCAAAGTAAATTATACTGGTGGTGGTGGCTGGTGAGTGACCGCCATGAGTAGGGGTGGGTGTCAACGGGTCAGGTTTAATTCCACTACAAAAAAAATGTTAATTAGCGACGAAAATTTGTGATGGAAATAATCCATCACAAATTTGTGATGGATTAGCTAGAGAAAACTAGTTGTCCTTAAAATTGAAATTAGTTGCAAAATTAGCGACAAAAAAATTCTGTCTCAAAATCCATCGCTAATTAGTGATGAAAACATTCTATTGCAACTTCGCGATGTATGAGCAACATAATTTTTTCGTCGCTACGTTGTCGCTAATTTGCGGTGGCATTTGAGACGAAATGTTTTTGTCGCTAATCTGTCACTACTTTTCGATATAAAATGGCCCATCTAAGAGCACAAAATTCTCCCTCGCTCTCTCTCTGATTACCCTTCTCCTCCCTCTTCCCTCACTCCACCTCTGTCGTCGACTCGCGCCGCCATCAGAGACCCAACGAGGTTGTCGCCCTCCTTAAGTATGTCGGGGATCAGCCGCCATCTCCCCTCAGCTCTCCTTTCCCTTCCCTTCCCTTCCCTTCCCTTCCCTTCTTTTTTCTCCCTTCCTTTCTTTCTTCTGCGTTTCCCCTTTCGTCCGAACGTTAGCCATCATCGATGCCCCTCCAACAAAGATGCTGATTCTCTTCTTCTCTTATCGTGACACCTGGTGGCGGCCTAACCGGCTGCCCACGGCCTGCGCCCGCTAAACCAGCAGCCAGAGAGGAATGCAGGTTGGGTTCTACAGGCGCAGAAGGCGAAATCGAGAATTGGGGTTTCTTCTTTGAGTGAAGATCGGCAGGTTCCACGTCTTCTTGCCGAAAAAAGATGGGTTTCACGGGGCGACCGCCACCTGGTTCTTATTAGGGAGGGGAGGAAGGGCGGCCTCGACCAATGGAGGGCATGATTTCAGAGACCCACGATGAGAAGGAAGGAAGGATTGGAGCCGAAGAGATGGGTTTTCCTCTTCCATGGCCGAATCCGGAGGGAGGCATGCTGGGATCCTCCACCGCCTCCTCGAAAGATTCTTTGATTTGACCCAGAGCGAAGGGAGAGCCACCACCACCTCTCCCTCTTTCCCTACCACAATCACCACCAACGCCGCCTCCTACTAGAGAGGAGAACGGGCAAGATCGTACATGGGCGACTGTCGGCCTCCATGCGCTTGTGGGCAATCTCCCAATGCCTCTCATCTCATTGTTAGTGTTTTACCATCTCTCTCTCTCTCTCTCTCTCTCTCTCTCTCTCTCTCTATATATATATATATATATATATATATATATATATATATAGACACACACACACGCAGAGGAGAGAGAAGAGCTTTGTTACAACTCTGCGTAGGGATGGTTGTGTCATCACTAGGGGATGCACGGGGCAGTGTGCAACCCATAGAGATACACCACGCGACTATCCAATTTTGTTTGGACTTGTTAGGGTTTTGCTTCGCAGTTTTCGCCAATCGAATTACCATTTTACGTTTTAATTTTTGTCGCACGTGAGTGAAAGCGTAGTTAGAATTTATCATTTGTGTGTGTGCAGTTGCAGCACTCTTCCCTGGTGAGAGGGTTGTGTAGGTCGTCGTGTGTGGTGGTTACACTGAACTTTTCAGATTTTGAGTTTTGCTTTACTTTTCATCGCGTTGAAAAGGTAGGATTCCTAAACTAAAATTTTAAAATGTAATTCATGTTGTATGATAGAAATGTAAAAGTTTGTTGCACATGCACTTAGTTTGTAGCACAAACACATTGTATAAATGTTGGAATTATATTGAATTGTCTATATATTCGTGCATTGCAGGTGCGTACCTGAGCATATGCGTGATGCTTAATGCTACACATCACATGAGGCTAAAAGGGTCAAGCAAAAAGAATGCAATAAGAAAATAAAAAATGCAAATGCAAAATAATGCAAATTGGGTAAATACCTGTGATGAGTAAGCGATGCAAACGCATCACATGTTCTTTGCTTTCTTGGATGCAACACTTTTATGCTCACACACTCATTTAGTTGTGGATATCTAGAACTGTTCTACTGAAATTTGGAGATCATGCTAAGCATGATTTGAATGTATGAAAATAGAAGTGCTCTTATTTTTGTAGTTCGGAGACCATACTAGTCATGGTTGTAGTTAGTGAGATATTGGAGTGTATTTGCTGCAGATACATGTTTGACATTGTTGTGGTATGAATGATTATTTGTATTGCCATATTTGATGTGCTTGTATCCATGCTTGCATGAAGTTATTTTCGATTTGATTATGCCTTTCATATAAAATTGTATCATGAAAATATGCTTAAAATGAATGTATCATATTTGTGAATGTGATTTCATCTTTCTAAATATCTTTGTGATGTGTGTAAATATGATGTGATGGTGTTATACAAAAAAATATTGATTTATCAATGCATGTATAATAGTTCATGAAATTGCATTTTATGTTAAACATGTTTGTGGTAAAGAGAAAAAAAAATTATGCATTAACTAAAACAAAAAAATTGCTCACTAACAAACACCAAACAAAAATTTCTAATAGATTTGTAAACAACAAAGTGTTAACCAACTCAACACAAGCAACAAGCAAAATGAAGACTTATTAAATATTTTCTTTATCATAACATTATTATGATTCTCTTTTAACTGCTTAAGATAATATTCATAACATCATAGGACAAAATAGCTGCAAACCATGAATGAATATACCGTAAGATAGTTAATAATGAGGTATCGCTTGAATATATGGATGATGTTGACAATTTTATTGAATTTGCAACGACAAATATCAGTACAGTGGATCACACCGGTCGGATCAGGTGCCCCTGCACGATGTGTAAGAACAATCGATTTGTAGAACCTCATGGCATTAGACATCACCTATACAGGAAGGGTTTTGTCAGTAGTTATCAGATTTGAATGTTTCATGTTGAAGAATTTTGGACTAATTTTGATGCACAAGTGAATGTGGTGCACGATAATCTATATGTGGATTTAATATTTTATGTCACAGGACCAGAACTAGATTCTGCTATGGATCCTAGTGATGTACCAACTGGGTAGAGAAAGAAGCAACAAACGATGCAGCTAATAGATTTTATGACTTAGAGATATTGATGAGCCATTGTAGAATGGTTGTGAGAGTCACACTATCTTGTCTGCAGTTCTTTAACTACTGAATTTGAAGTCAGAGTATAATTTGAGTCAATCATGTTCTGATCGTTTGTGTTTTTTTATAAAGTGTATGTTGCCCAAAGATGAAAAATTGCCACAAAATTTTTACCGTGTGAAGGTTATGGTCAACGCTCTAGGTATGGAGTATCAAAAGATACATGTTTGTCCAACTCACTGCATGTTGTATTTCAAAGATCAAGAAAATAGCAGATCATATTTGTCATGTGCGCATCCTCGGTTCAAGTGAAAGACAAGGGACAATGCCAACACGAGGTCAAAAGAAGTGTCACACAAGTTACTCTGCTACTTTTCTCTCACTCCTAGATTGCAATGACTGTATATGTCTTAGAGGACAGCTAAACACATGCGATGACATGCAAATAAAGTTCATGTGATCATCGCAAAATTTTCCTCTCGTGATGTTCTCTCTCTTCCTTCTCTTTTCCTTTCTAACCTCTATTTCCTCCTTTTTGAAGGGAGAAAAATAAAAGAGAGAAAAAGAAGAGAGAAGAGAAAAGAAAAGAAAAGAAGAGAAGAGAAGAGAAGAGGAACTCTTTTGCGGGGTCTCACTTGACCTTAATTTTGAAAATATTTGAAATAACTCGCCTCCGTTTTTGAAATATTTGCGGAAAAACTGGGAGACGGGATCCGCTCGTCGGTACGAGGTTCGATCGTTCCTGGCACCTTACCAGAGGTAATCGAACCAAGGGTCGAATTCATGCCTTTTGCTTTAAAAATTATCTAAGAATCTATTCTAAGTCTAGATGCACAAAGAATCATGCTTGTGCAAATGCAAAGATGTATGCTCTTTTTGAAAATATTTTAAAGAATTCTCAAGTGTTTCTGAGATGAATCTGATGCTAGAGTTAAGAAATGGTTTTTAACTCATAACTTAAGATTTAAAGTTCTAAGTTTTTAGGATAATCAGAGTTTGAGGAAATAAATCTGATCTTTGAAAGAGATGATTTTGAAGTTTGAGATAGAAGGAGAAGAAAAGAAATTTCAAAGTAAAAAATGGACTTTGAATCGGAATAGAGATGAAATGGAATTGAATTTTGAAATCAGAATGAAATGTGAGAAATCTAAATAGAATTGAAAATGGGTTTGATTTGAAAGTTAAAATTCAAGATGGGATTTGAATCCAAAGTCTGGATTCTAAAATAGAAGTTGAGATTCAAAAATGAGATTGAATAGATGGGAATTGGATCTGAAATCTGAGATCCAATGATGATCTTGAATTCTGGATTTTAAATGGAATTTGGATTGGAATTTTGAATGGAATTGGATCCAAGATTTGGAATCCAAGATGAATTTTGGATCTGAAGTCTGAGATCCAAGATAGAGTTGGACTCTGGATCCTAAAATGGAATTGGATCTGAAATCTTATATCCAAAGTAGAATTGGATTCTGGATCCTAAATGGAATTTGGATCTGTAATCTGAGATCCAAAGTAGAATTAGTTTTGGATCCTAAGGTGGAATTTGGATCTGAAGTCTGAGATCCGATATGAATGTTGAATCCTGGATCCTAGAATGGGTTTTGGATCTGAATTTGAGATCCAAAAAGTGGAGATTTGAACTTGGAAATCGAGATCCAAGTTGGATTTAAGATCTAACTTTGGATTTGATTTTGAATATGAATTTCAAAGTCAAATTGGACTTTGAATTCGAACTTCGAATCTGGAATTTAGAAGATGAATCAAGAATTTCTAAGTTTGAATTGAATTTGAAAAAAATTGAATTTTAGAAATTGAATCTTGAATATACAAATGAATTTCAAAGTTAAATTGGACTTTGAATTTGAGATAAAATTTTGGAATTTGAAATACAAGATGATTTTGAAGTTTCAAAGTCAAAATGGGACCTTGAAATTGAATTCTTGAATCCTTTTGAGAAATAGAGTTGAATTTAAATAGGTTTTGACCTGAGAAATGAAAGAAAGAACCACTTGGATTTATGAAAAAGGATTTGGAAAATATGATGCAATTCTATCCTAAATGATGAATGAAAAGAGTTTTAATTTAGATTTTGAAAAGCTATTTCATTCTTTGAAATGAATTAAAATAAGATTGAAGATATAATACATCCCTGACTATGGTCATTGAATGTATTATATAATAATCTGTATTTAAATTCAGGTGAAGAATAAAACATATTTTTGTGCTTTTATAGAGTTTAAAATGAAATTAACTCTCAATATACCCTGACTATGGCCATTGGTATATATTTTGAGCCAATTTTAAGTTATACTCTAATAAAAGAAGAAAATATTTGAAAATATGATGATTTTTAAAGAGGATCCAATGTTATTTTATAAAAGATAACAATCTTAAGTTTTGTTTACATCCTGACTATGGCCATTGATGTAAATCATCAACTTAGGATTAATTACCTATTTATGAAATGGTGCACGTGCCATTCGTGTTTCACCATTGTGAGATTTTGGAAAATAAAGGAGGAAATACGGAATTCATTTACAATGCTCATTCATTCTACCTAATGCCGGAAATGTAAATTCTCATTGACATCTAAGTTGTTACAATCTTTGAAACTGAAATTTGAAACAACTTCTTTAATCCGAGATGATTTTCCATGACTTCTCTGCAAAGAAACGAATTAGCATAATGTAGAAAAAGAAAAGGAAAAAAATACTTTGTTGAGAGCAAAATTGTATATGAATGTGTTGATTCTAATACCAGATACTATGTTTATGCTGAATGAGAAAGGCATATTCAATGGGTGAAGTCAAGAACCAGGTTAGTCCAAGATGAGTCAGTCTGAAAATAAGGTAGTTCCTGATGACCCACCATAGAAAAGAAAGGACACAGTGGTTCATTGCGAACCACTATGAAAGGAAAACTATTATAGTAGTTCTTAATGAACTACTATAATAAAGAAGGGTTGCAGGGGTTCTTTGTGAACCGTTGCAAAAAGATAACTATTGTAGGAGCCCCTGATGAACTACTATAAAAGAAAGGAGACTATGGTGGTTCATGGTGAACCACCATGAAATGTAGCAACTATGGTGGTTCTTGATGGACCACCATAGAAAAGAAAGAACATGGGAGCTATGTATTATCATTCAAAGCACGATGGGTGCAGTGATTAACAAAAGGGGTTGGACTAATATACAAACTGAAAATAATTAGTAACTAGCAGGATGTACTGCTAATATACATATTGGGGGATTTCAGCAATTTGATGAATATAAATATATCACTAACCTACTAATGGGGATATATCTAATGTTGATAAATTATCACAAATGAGCCTATTTATATGCACGATGAGGAATGTACGTGATTCAGTAAAAGGGAAAAACTATATATACCTCTGCAAATGAGATGCACATACAGGAATTTAAAATACACATGAGACAGGGAATATATTTAGAGGATGAGTTATGCATGTTAATAAACTAAATATGCCCACGTAGTACTGTATGTGAATGAGTAAGAAAGGTGAATGTCCTAATGAAGTTAAAATATTCTGTGGCTTTCAGACTACAGTAATTGTAGGAATATCACTATTTACCTTAAACACATAAAGCAACATGACTGAGATAGACATTATGTAACTTTTTGGAGCCGACTGGCAAAATTTGCTTAGGTTGGCTAATGAGGCACTTTCTTTTGAAAATATCCTTTGCCCAGTCCTGTCGACAATTCAGATATAATACCCATCAGGTGCTCTTCAAGAACATGACCCTAAACTTTCGACTTTTCCTTAGCTTTAGCCTTAAAAGCTAAGATACTGGCATTCAATTTCAAGTACAGACTTTTCAAGTGCCACAGGTCATCTATCACTGCAGCTTAAGTTGCCTCAGAATCAACTGGGAGGAACTTACCCTTGAATGATCTCACATATGGTGACAAGAGAAAAGAAGGAGGCAGCATTGTGATGTGATGAAGATGGGTGTTGTGTATTAAGTGAAAAGGGGATGGTGCAACAGGGAAATATAGGTGGACATACAAGATGGTGAAATAAAATGAATGCATAGTGATAAGCATGTGCATAGTGGGTGTAGGTGGACAGTAGATAAATGGAGTGCGCACAGACTGTGTAATTGGGGAATGTTGTCCTAGTAAGTGATGGTGCCAGCAAAAACTGCAGGAAACAAAAATATACATAAACCTGAAATTGAGTACGACAGTTATCATCCATTCATATATTGTATTACATATAGCTAACATGACTCTATTAACATCAATTTGAGTAAACCATAATGCAGTCCCTTATACACATTCAAAAGGTCAATCTACTAACAAAACCTGGAGGAAAGCTAAGTTTTACAAGGAGGCTCAAGGGAAGAGGTCCAGAACTCTCTTCCTGAACCACTAATATAACCATTCCTCTGAAACAATCTAGAGGTCTTGACAGGTGACCAAGTCAGTTTAATGGTAATCATCAATAGTTGCTGAGGCTTTACATTACTTGGAGGTAAACCCTTCATCTCGGAAATGTTAGGGTCTGAATCATGGTCGTGGTACAGGACCATTCCATATTGTCATCCCCGTTTGTAGGTATCTGGACAATTCAAACTCGGGTGTATATCACGCCCTTTATGGAGACTCTTGGAAATTCATAATCCATAGTTACAGATTTCAGCCAAGACATAAGTAAAGAAAAAAAATGGTAATCACAAGGTATAAAAGAGTGGTAGAACTGACCTGCGGCTTCCTTTTGACAAAGCATAGCATAATGACGGAAAACGAATTTGGTTACCAATAATTGGCAGTAACCCATCTGCAACTGCAACTAAAGCATACTTTCTAAAAGACACAGTTCATAGAGATGAAAGAAAGTTCCACTCTTAAATCGAGATTGAATAGCTACTAACATAAACCGAAGCATTGATTATGGAGAAGCAAAACATCTTAACCATCATTGTAACACAGCTGCACCATTATTTGACTATTTAATTTGGAAACGATCTCAGCCGAATCCAGCGGATTTAAGTCCTTAAACTGCAAGTGATGATGTGCACAGAGATATCCGTTGGTAAATAAAAGAAAACTGAGCGTGAGGAGAGCCACTTCCTCAGAAGTGCCAGAAATCAATACACCGTCATCAAGGGCCCTCACCAAGGTAATACTTAACAAGAAGGTTAGTGACAGTAGATATTGAAATAAAAAAAAAATGAAAACATATCAGGTGTTGGCGTCATGTTTTATGAGGATACAACCGATACACAGGAAAATACAAGAAGAGAGAAAAAAAATCAAGTTCATTCCAAGTACTCTTATAATGAACAGGCATGGTGGAATGAGGGGACCGCACATCATGGAAAATTATATAAAAAATAAATAAATAAATAAATAAATAAAAATGTCAGGACCTGAGGATCCTCTTTTAATATGGCACACTGATCATGGATCAGTGCTTGCTATATGCAAGACTGATGTCACGATGGTGCTCCAGTGAATCGATTAAACAGAAAGGATTGAAAGGAACGAAGAGGAAAATTCAGGCTAGTTAAGAGGAAAGTAGAATAAAGGGAGACTCACCAGATGATGGCAGAGATCTGGAAGGAGGAAGTTGATCTTTCCTTCAAACGAACCCTGAGGAAAGTCTATCGCCGGTTTCTACAGAAATTCCAACCGGGAGAGGAGAGGCGATGACCCTTTAATGGAACTAACGGAGGTCCTCTTGCTTGCGAGAATTGCAATGGCCGCTGAAGCTTTTGATCTCCTTTTCCTCTGGAGGGAAATCAAGGGATGCTGGATGATGGATGCGTCAGAAGAAAAACCAATAATGGGTGATGTCCAGAATGAATGCCTGAGGGTGGATGAGAAGACCGGATGATCGTGGATTGTAAGAGGTGAAGAGGCGATTCGAAGGTCATGAAGAAGGGAAAATGCGGGGGTGAGATGCGATCCCGAGAAGAGGCCTGGATGCCTCTTCTTATAGAAGAGGTGAAAGGATCGAGAAAGGGGTTTAGGGTTTGCGGTTTGTTAGAGATGGATGGAGGAGAAAGGCGTGCGATCGAGGGTGGAGAGAGAGGTGGTTTCAGTGGGAAATGGAGGTGAGAGAAAGGGAGAGGGGCGAGAAAGGCACCAGCCGGCTGGCCTCCTTCATTCCTTACGAAGGTAAAAAAGCCCTAAAAAAGTTTTTTGCAAAAGACCCCCTCCCTTTGATTTTCAAATTTTTACAAAAAGGGGTTCCCGAGGTTTTTAGCAAAATTAATTTTCAAAAAGACTCAAAATCATTTGCTTTTTCTCGTAGTTTTTCCAATTTTTTGGTTTCTTGTGTTATTTCTCAATTTTTTTGTATTTTCAGAATGAAATCCTAAAGTTTGTGAGAAAACAAAGATAAAAGCTAATTTTTTGTGTTTTTTTGCAAAAATATTTACAAAAGGGAATTTTTCTGAGAATTTAAAAGCTATTTTGAAAAAATTTCTTCAGAAATGGTTTTTGGATCCAGATTTTGAGAAAATATGGATTTAAAGTACTGGGTTCGGATCCGAAATTAATTTTGAATACATCAATATGGAATTTAATTCAGAAAATCTGAAGAATGACTGAAATTTAGCTTTGAAATCGCTTTGATTCTCTCAGAAGACGGGGTTAGGGGCAAAAGGGTCATTTTTATAAAACTTTGAAAATTTTGGGGTGTTCACAGATCAGCATGATGAAGACAAGATCACACATCATGTTGATGCGAAAGCTTGGAAGCACTTCGATCGTACTCATCAGACCTTTTCAATAGAAGTGAAACATGTTAGGCTCGATTTATGTACAGATAGATTTAATCCATTTGGGAGTAGATCAACTTCGTACTCTTGTTGGCCGATATTTGTCATCCCATACAACCTTCCTCCAAGCTTTTGTATAAAGCATCAAAATCTTTTCTTGTCTCTATTGATCCCTGGTCCGACGTCTCCGGGTCAAAATCTTGATATATATTTAAGGTCATTGATTGATGAACTGAAAATAATGTGGGATGACGGTGTTCTCACGTATGATGCTCGCAAAAAACAAAACTTCAATAAGAAGACTGTTGTTCTATAGACAATTAGTGATTTTCTTGCATATGGTATGTTATTTGGTTGGAGCACACATGTGAGGTTGGCATGTCTGTACTACATCAAGGATACAAAATATTTTAGAATGATGCATGGAAGGAAGTTGTGTTGGTTTGATTATTACCGTTGATTTTTACTCAACGACCATCCGTTTCGATGACAAAAGAATGCATTCCAAGCAGATACAACTGAAATAGAAGGTCCACCTACACGGTTGTCTGGCATAGAGATTTTAAGATGATTGCGATACTTTCCATATGGATTGACAGATGGCCGTAATGCGATGCCCTTTCTTGGATTTGGAAAGGATCACAATTAGACAAAGAAATTTATATTTTGGAAACTACCATATTGGTTGACCTTATTGATACGACATAATTTGGATGTGATGCATGTGAAGAAAAATGTGTTTGATAATGTATTCAATATGGTAATGAATGTCAAAGAAAAAATGAAGGATAATCCGAAGGCCCGTATGAATTTAAAAGTAATATGTAAAAGATCAGAATTAGAACTCCAAGAGTACAATAGCAAAGTACTGAAACTAAAGGCAAGGTATGTGCTTGGACCAAATCAAGTAAAATAGGTATGTCAGTGGTTGGGACAGTTGAGATTTTCAGATGGATATATCTCTAACATTGCTCAGGTTGTGAAGATATACGGGGGACAATTATATGGGTTGAAGAGCTATGACTGTCATGTCATTATGCAACGGTTGATTCCCCTAGCATTCCATGATATGTTAGACAAACCTATATGGGCAGTATTATCCGAGTTGAGTAAATGTTTTAGAACATTGTGTGCATCGAAAGTTGTAGTAACTGAGGTAAAGAATATCGAGGATTCTGTCATCACTACTATTTGTCAGCTAGAGATGATATTTCCGCCATCATTTTTTGACGTTATGAAACATGTGATCATACACTTGCCATATGAACTTAGGGTTGGTGGTCCTATGCAATATCGGTGGATGTACCCATTTGAAAGCTATATTTTTATTTATATTTTTCTCTCTAATGCTATTGAGAATTTATTGTATTACGAGATGTATATTGTTGACAAATGCATGTTTGACCTAAAAAAAAGGTTCAGAATAAAGCAAGAGTGGAGGGTTCAATTTGTGAGGCGTACACTATAGAAGAGATTTCAAATTTCTCATCTATGTACTTTGAGCATCACATTCCAACACGTTACACTTACCCACCTCATAATGATGATGAAGAACAAGTTATTGTGGCTGACAAACTATCGATATTTAAACCACTTGTGAATGCCTTTGGCAATTGTCGGCCAAGACTCTTGGAAGATTGAGAGCAAGACGCAGCACAAATCTATATCCTTTTTAACTGCAAAGAGATTGACCCCTACATTAAGTAAGTATACAGAATATGTTACACTAAGTTCTCTACGTACATGGTTCGGTAATATAATTATTTGTTAAGTGTAGACGATTTGATCTGGAATTGCGAAGAGAACTTCCACATCTCATTGATTCAAAAGTACAGAAAGAACGTGAAAATAAGTTTTGGGCATGGTTAAAAGAATTGGTAAGGGTGATAACATGCATTCTTTCTATGTAAACAACAATATGTTACTTAATTAGTCGTGTTTACAATCATTGTGTATGCTTGTAGGTCTGTCATGGTGATGTTAATGACCAAGGAATATGTGATTTATAAAATGATTCGACCAAAGTTGTGCAATGTTATCATGAGTATATCGTAAATAGTTATCGATTTCATATAAAAGACTATGGTGTAAACAAGTCAATGATGAATAGTGGCATGTGTGTCAAGGGTAGTAGTTATGGTGAAAATGAACTTGACTACTACAGTGTTATTGAAGAAATAATGGAGTTGACTTACTTTGGCATAAATAACACGATAACTTTATTCAAGTGTCATTGGTTTGATCACACAACAACAAGAGTCGATAAAGCCTCAGGCATTATGGAGGTGAATCATAAATCAAGGTTTAGAACATATGAACCATTCATATTAGCATCGCAAGCTCAACAGGTTTACTATACTTCATATCTGAATACAAGAAAGTCAGATAGAAATGAATGGTGGGTGGTTTGCAAGGTGAAGTTTAAACTATACCCAGAGTATGATCAATTACAGAAAGACAAGATTGTTGAAGAGGGTAATTAGTATCAATCAGATGATATGTATGACTTCTCTTATGGTCACGATGTCACACATTGTTTGCATGTCACATCCCCATTGTTCGATGACACACGTATAAAAGAATGTGATCCAAATGATATACCAAGTGGATGACCGCCCAATGAAGAAGAAGACGAAGAGGAGGAGGAAGAACAAGAAGAATATGAAAGTCAAACAAGTAACGAGGAAGCATACTCGATCTAGTGAAATACATCTTGTAATACATATCACATCATTTTCTCATATGCACCATCTACATGCACAATATATCTTGTATATCATGTTATATTTCATGTTATATTTCATGCATACTTAGCATGTACATGCACAGTTCATGTATAATTATAAAACTGATTCATGTAGGACCTTTAAATCTTTACATTTCATGCATATTTCATGTTCATGCTAAGATCAAGAGATCTAAAAAATATTTTTATTTGTAAGAATATGGTTCGTGGAGGTCACACTGGTCAAGCACTCAGTGGTCGAGGACCAAGTGGAGGCCATGAGACAACATTAGGTAGATGTATTTGTATTATATTTAAATATAGGCATTCATTATATTTTTGCTTATACGTTGATATAAAAATTGTTATTTGTAAATCGCCTTTATAGGATCTCAACTTAGTGATAGCTAGTGTCAGCCTTCGTCTTCACGTAATGCGTTAATACATATATCATTTAAATAATTATATACTTGATCAGTTTAAATCTGCATTATGTGAATTTCTAACTCATTGTTCTATAGATGATGTTTCGCCAACACATGACCCACCTACATCAGCTACTCATACACATTACAAGACAATGTCGGATGATGGGTTTTCTCATTCTGACACACGATGACTCATTCAAATAGTGTATATTGATAGTCGACCGTAAGTATTTCATTCACTTGTCTAATACTTATCTTATAAATAGTGTATATCGATAGTCGATTGTTAATATGTACCAATTCATATGTAGCACGAGGTTCAAGCTATAAGAAGTGATTCACGAAATTAGGAAGTCACTAGTTCAACATCTTTCAAGACCGATCACTCAATGAAAAGAGTACCCGAAAGAGGTGTTGGACAGATTATGGTCATCATTCATGGTATACAATCGTTTATCATAGCTAATGTGTTTTATATTTAATTTTTTATTATAGTCATGAATACCAACTTTCTAAAATCATTTGTAAACTTCGAATCGCTTTGCGACTGCGAAGGAGGAGCAGGACGCGAGGCTAATGTGCCACAAGGTGGCTGCCAGTCGATTTGCTGACATGCTTTACAATCTAAAGATTGCAGCAATAAAAGCAACTGGTGAGATAGATGATCCACTACAGTGGAAGGGCCATGACCCTTCTACTATCAGGTCAGATTATTGGGATGCAATGTGCGACAAGTGGGTGAGCCATGAATTTTGAAACCGCTTAGCAAAGACTGCACAAAACTGAGCGAAGATGCCTGATGCCCATCTACACAAGGTGGTTCTAGGACTTTTGGGAGCCACCAGAAGAAAATGGTAACTCATCATATATATATATATATATATATATATATATATAATCAAATTTATAAGTATTTTTGCATACTTTTTAAATGATTTTTTTATCATTTAACCTTGTAGAAAGCCAAAAAAGAGGCTTTGTGCCTTACAAGGATGTGTTTGTTGAAACACATAAACGTAAGAGCACAAGAGAGTTCGTATCAGAGAAGCTGATAGCGATAATAGTATGTATTTATTGTATTAATAAACATTATAATATACAAGTTATCATGAATTATATTATCATAAACATTATAATTCTTAATTATTAATTCATACTGTAATCATTACTTTGTAGGAGTCATACGAGCAGCAGATGGCAGAGCTATATGACGATGACTTCACTCAGGATCTGCCTTTTAATCCTGCAGCATGGGTGACTGCAACCAGTGAACCCAAAAAAGGTCGTGTATTCGGGTTTGGGAGAAATATGAACACCACAGCAGTCGTTGCCTCCTTCAACCACGACTCTCAGAGTTCTCCCGCCAATATCAACTCTCAGCGTCCGATTGACCTTATTATTTCTTGGGATGGTGTTCGCTAGCTTCTTTAGGACACAATGCATGACTTTTTACATGAAGTCATTCCCAACTTTGTTCATAATAAGTTTTGCAACTTTTTTGGGGACAAGAAAACTTCATTTGCCTTCAACATAAGCTCTGGTGCCCGCCAGGTACGTATAACGTTTATTTCAATACATATCTAAAGTTTCATGTCACATATATGCATGATTAAATCACTATGAAAGTTTTTTTACAACCTTAGAACACATATAAGCATGATTTCATCACTATGAAATTTTTTTGACAACCTTAGAACACATATATGCATGATTGAATCACTATAAAAAATTTTTGACAACCTTAGACCACATATATGTATGATTGAATCACGGTAAATTTTATTTGACAACCTTAGAACACATGTGCATGATTGAATCACTAAATTTTTTTTGACACCTTTAGAACACATATATGCATGATTGAATCACTATACAATTTTTATGGCAGCCTTAGAACACATATATGCATGATTGAATCACTATGGATTTTATTTGACAACCTTAGAACACACATATGCATGATTGAATCACTATAAATTTTTTTGACACCTTTAGAACACATATATGCATGATCAAATCACTATACAATTTTTATGACAGCCTTAGAACACATATATGCATGATTGAATCACTATGAAATTTATTTGGCAGCCTTAAAAAACATATATGCATGCTTAAATCACTATAACATTTTTTTGACAACCTTAGAATACATATCTGCATGATTGAATCACTATAAATTTTTTTTGTCTGCCTTAGAACAAATATATAAATGATTGAATCAGTATGAAATTTTTTTGACAGCCTTAGAACACATATATGCATGATTGAATCACTATAAATTTTTTTTTACAACCTTAGAACACATATATGCATGATTGAATCACTATGAAAGTTTTTTGATAACCTTAGAACAAATATAAGCATGATTTCATCACTACAATTTTTTTTTTACAACCTCTTAATTTTGTTAATGTCCTTCACTTTATTGTTAGTCTATGTGTCATTCAGCCACGTTACTTTGATTGTCTTTGTTTAGATGCATTGCATTTAATTTATTTCATTATATTTTGTTTATCAATACTAACATTTCAGTTCTCTTGTAGGATGCTGGAGATGATCAGCGTAGAAAAGCTGATGGAGGCATGGATGGAGGGGCAGATAAGACAATGAAGAGGATGATGCTCTGAATCTTGGCGAGGATTAACTTCATGTGTTGAATTTGTTTCACGTACTTGTTGTTTCAAACGAAACTCTTTGTATATGTTCACTTGTAACTAATTAGAACTTGACAAGGATTATACTGGGTTGTTAAATTTGCTTCACTTATAACTTGTGTTAAATTTCTTTCACCTACTTTGTATATGTATTTTTTATGTGTACTTTGTTTTTATACACAGGTTATATAAATTGTATAACGAGAAATTTTTTCCCGATATTTATATTTCAAACAAAATTGTTTTATTTTTTTAAAAAAATTGCGATGGATTAGCGACGGATATTATCCGTCGCTATTATTCAGCGATGGATTTTCTGAAGAAATTCAGTCACAAAATGGCGACGGTATTTGCAGATGAATAATATCCGTCGCCAATTTAGCAATGGATTAGGGACGGATATTTATCTGTCTCAAAAATTGAATCAGTCGATGTTTTACGACGGAATGTAATACGTCGCTAAATTGGTGACGAATATTAGAGACGGATATGTATTCATCGTTAAATTTTAGCAACGAATATGTATTGATCACAAAACCAAATTAGTGTTTATTTAGAGATGAATTAGCGACGGATCATGACATTCGCTAATCTATCACGAATTAGCGATGAAAGTAGCGACAGATCAGTTTTATCGCTAATTAGCGAATAAGAAATTGCGACGAACGTTATCCATCGCTAAGTCGTCGCTAAACAGTTCAATGATGGATTTGCGATGAGCATCCGTCGCTAATCCACAAAATTCTTGTAGTGTTCGGACCCAAGTAGAACCAGAGTTAGCCTTGATTTTCGGGTATGGTATCGGGTTCAGACCCGGGTCTAATCAAACCCACCATAAGAGAAACCATACCTGAACCCAGTAAAAACTGCATGAATCAAACCCAGACCATACCCAATAAAATAATATTTTTTTTATCTTCTTTACATTGAAAATTGAAGGTCTTAATCGAAACTCAGGTCAGGCCTGGGTCTGGTATAAAATTTCACAAAATATATCAGGCTCTATGTATTAATCGGACCTTCGAATCCATACTCGAGTCTTAATCAAGTTTTATTATTTATCACCGACCCTATAGGGTTTGGTTCGGGTTGGATCCCGATAAACCCGCTCGTTGACACCCCTAGCAGGGAGGCACCACCGCACATGTGAGGGGAGTCCTCCGGAAGACAAAGGCATCAGAACTCGGAAGCGGGTGGTGTGGATGCTTCTTCCTGTAGCAGAAGCTAGAGTTTGTCAGAAAAAGATCCTAACATGGATCGGGTTATGTGACAACAGCATCGGCCATCGTGGCAAGGCGCGGGGGAGGCGAGAGCAGGAGGGGAAGGAAGAGAACTTGAGAAATGGGGGGAGCGGGAGAGAAATCCTAGCTAGGTCAACTTTAGAAAGGGTTAAAGGCTTAAAGTGAGGAGGGTGGAGTAGGTCAGGTTCGAAACCCGTTACCAAATGAGCCGATCCTTATCGAGCCTTATCCAGCTAGCCGGATCTATCAAGTTGGGCTTGTGTGCTCATCCGGGCTTGAGACGAAGGCTCCCTTCCCCCCCAATATAAATGGCAAGTTATTAGCCAGTAAACCTTTTCTTTTGCCATTATATCAGAAAATTTTGGCAAAATAAATATTAAAAGGTATAATAAAAGAAAAAAATGAAAAGACTAAATAATATGCAAGAAGTATTTCAATTGAGTGAAAGCTTCTGGAGCACATACTGCCATATCTAGCAGTAGCGGACGATGGCTACAGGTTAACCTACCCAAGAGAACTGAGCTTATGCGTGGCTCAGTTGTACACTTAATTGGCTTAGCTTTTGGTCTAAGTCACTATGATACGTGGACACGAGGACACATGTTCGACTTGCAAGTTCAATTGTTTTTTGAAAAATGGGACACCAAGACATGTAATTTTTCAAAATTTAACCAATGGAAACTATTTTTTGACATTTTAATGTTAACATATATTTTTATTGGAATAAAACCTTAAAAGATTTTAGAAAATATTTAAATATTGTATGTACTTATCCGTGATCGTGTCACCATGGACATGCCATCAAAATGGCGTGTCCCTGTGACATAACTTTTGGAAAATTCCTATGGCTGTCAATAATTGACTGTCACCTGACTAAACCCAATAGTACCAAGTAGGTTCCATCAGTCAATCAGTTCAGACCCCACAAATCCACAGACCTGGATCTGGCTTGGAGGATTATATAAAGTGAAAATTGACCTCACCAATTTCCTATTAAGATCTACCAATTTCATATGTACACATTTAAAAGGTAAGGTCCTTGCCCAATTAACCTGTCTGGCTGTTTCTGGTTCTTACCATCAAGACTCAGCCCTGGACAAGACCAAGAATCTGGATCCAGATCTGATGATACTAACAACTCAGAGTTGAACACGGTAGGGTCTAGCACAGACAGACCTGATCCTAGCCACCAATCGCAATGTTTAGCCTCTTCAAACCTTGACTACAAAATGGGTAGATCAGGTTTGGTGTTTTCATATTTGAATCTAAGTCAGATCCATATAATAGGATGTGAATCAAGACCATACCCAAAACCTGTACCCGGCATCTAATTAAACCAGATGCTGAAAGCAAATCCAAACCATTTTAATAACCCAGACTTGATCAAGGATTGAAGACGCGGGACTCAAATTCGACTTAAAAGCTAGATTTTTTTTTTTCAAAAAATGGGACATAAGGACACAGTTTTTTTTAATTAATAAAAGTTATTTTTGAATATATTAACATCAAAATTGACTTTTTATTGAAATAAAATTAAAACATAATAAAATACCATTTACAAATATTCTAATAAAATACCATTTTCAAAAAATGGCATGTCCCTGAGGCACAAGCACAAATGAGCATAAAGGAAAACAGACAACATTTGCCACATGTTAACAGGCTTATAGGTATGCAAAAAATGCCAAAAATTTCATTTTAAAATCATATTTGAGTCCAAAAACTTAATCCACCATACTGAATCCATCTGAATCAGCCAAAAATTGCAAAATCTCTATCCTGGATCAGACCATCCCTAATGACGATAGAGGTGACATATCACAATGTGTCCCTGGTGACATGAGCAGACACCTGGATACAAATGCTGCTGACACGTACATATAATATTTTAATATAATTTTATTATTCTTTTATATTTTAAGGTTTTATTTCAAATACAAGAATGCATTTTCAGCATTAAAATATCAAAAAATTAATCTTTATTGGTTAAAAACTTAAAACAATTCATTTCCTATTTGCCAAAAAAAAATCAAACTTGCAATTGGAACCCTTGTCATGCATCCTCATGTTCATGCGTCTTAAAGGATGATTGAAACCGATGTGGTCCTTAAACCAATGTTGCCAGAATCGGCCGATTCAGATCGAATGGGTCCTTAGCCATTTTTTTCTATATTTTTTTAAGGAGTTAAATAATTGTTTAATATCATTTTAAATATTTTTTATTGATTAATGACATAATGGTGAAAAGTTGTCAATTCCATTGATTAGATTCAGGGTTTTTTTAAAGAAACCGGTTCACCTACTGAATCAATTTTAACAACATTTTATTTATTTTTACTCGGAGAAACCGCCCGAGGCGCGGAGACCTAGCCATACTTATGGTTCACTCGACAAGTTTGGCTTACGCAGGGGTGACGACAATTTTAACAACACTGCCCTAAACACATGGCCAACAAAAATGACCGTCCCTGTGGCACGATCTAACGGCCACTAGTGCCACCACAATCATCAGGTTACACATAAAGTCACTGCTGTACCTAGGGCTGAGACAGAATTAGTGTACGAGAATGACCTGATCATCATCAGAGTGCATATTCAGGCGTGTGGTGCTGCACATGCATGTGCACTTGGGCACACATGCAGAGCAATGCAGAGTTTAGGCAACAACAAATCACAAGAAACCGTAAAAGAAAAGGAAGAAGGAAAGGGCAAAAAACTGCAACAGACATGCCAAGCAGCTAAGAAAGCACATATGATGCCCAACACATGCAAACGGCCATATTCTTAATATGGCCCCCTCTCCCCCATCACAGCAGGTTATATGTCCCCCCCCCGAACAGGGGAGTTGTTCGGGGTCTCAAAGAGCACCACGTATGTAAGCATGTGCGTCTCGTATCCTCATGTTTGTCAGCATTAATTAGCATTGGAGTTTGATGCGATTGCAAATACTTAAGTACCCTCTCCTTCATTGGTTCCAAAAAAAATGACGATTCTTGAAAAGAAGTGGTTGTAAAGACTTAAGTGTCCCGAAGATGATTATTTAAGACCCAGTCTCTGCACTGCAGGATTATCCGAGAAAGAAATCTTCCCTCTCCTGAGGAGGCCATGAACATCGACCCTCTCACTCTCTCTCTCTCTCTTCTCTTTCTGCTTTTGTGCACATCCAGCAGAAGATCCTACATTGCTCCATCAAGCACCGACTGACCTGCACATTGACTGTTGTGGAGCCTGATTCAGAGTTTTTACCCTTACAGGAGGAGGGTTTGGGGGCTCCTCCCAGCGTGGGTAGCATCATTCAACAAAATGAGTTGTAGATCCTGATTCAGAGTTTTTACCCTTACAGGAGAGGGGTCTGGGGGCTCCTTCTAACATGGGTAGCATCATTCAACTTGAAGAGTTGTGGAGTCTGATTCAGAGTTTTTACCCTTACAGAAAGGGAGGTATGAGGGTTCCTCCCAACTTGATTAGCATCATTCAACTTGATGAGTTGTGGAGTCTGATTCAGAGTTTTTGCCCTTATAGGAGGAGGGTTTGGGGGCTCCTCCCAACGTGGATAGCATCATTCAACTTGATTCATTCTGGAGCTTGATTTAGAGTTTTTGCCCTTATAGGAGGAGGGTTTGAGGGCTCCTCCCAGCGTGGGTAGTATCGTTCAACTTGATTCGTTGTGAAGCCTGATTTAGAGTTTTTGCCCTTACAGGAAGGGGGGGGGGGCTCCCCCCGGCACGGGTCCCGGGTGTCGTGTTCAAAAAATGCACATGGTATCGTGGTGAGAAAGACATATTTTTGTTCCAAGAAAGGTTGGAAGAAATTAATGGAAAATCCAACAAGGAGCATGCTAGAATCAAGATGTGGATGTCAAGCGAGAATGGTGTTGTGCAACTCAAATAACACAAAATAATAGGGTCTGGTTTTTAGTTAAAATGAGGAATGAAATGACAATAGAAACCGCTGAAAATTTACAGAAATAAACTAAACTCAATAACGAAGACACCACTTTTTACGGATTTGGAATATGACCTCCGGTTAGGGAGATGTGGCCCTGACAAGTTGGTCCTAATTCGGGTAGCGATTTGCTTACTGAATAACACTACAAATCGCTATAGTGATTTGCGGAAGACACTACAAATCGCTATAGCGATTTGCGGAAGAATCTACTAATCGCTATAGCGATTTGCGAAAGACACTACAAATCACTATAGCGATTTGCGGAAGACACTACAAATCGCTATAGCGATTTACGGAAGACACTACAAATCGCTATAGCGATTTGCGATTTATAGTGTATTCCGCAAATCGCTATAGCGATTTGTAGTGTCTTCCGCAAATCACTATAGCGTTTCGTTGGAGACCCGAAAATACTACAAATCGTTGTTGGAAGGCCCAAAAAAACATTAGTCCAGAGGGCGCTGCCCCCCACCAGAGGCGGCCCCCCCTAGACCCCCGCCCGCTGACCGCGCAGCGAGATCCGCGTCGGGGGGAGCCTCCGGACCCCCCTCCTGTAAGGGCAAAAACTCTAAATCTGGCACAGAAGTAGAGAGAGAAGGGAGAGAGAGTGAGAGGGTTGATGTTCATCGCCTTCTCCAGGGGGAAATCTTTACCTCCCTTGATTTCTTCTCTAGAGAGAGAGAGAGGGTTTTACAGTGTTTTACGGAGAAGGAAGAAGAAGAAGATGGCGATAAAAAGTTCAAACGAACATTTTTTATGGCTCAGGTTTGTTTCGTCGGATGACCATCGGATCGTCGACTCACCATCGTTTCGCCGGATTACCATCGGCAAAACGATTAAGGTTCGTTTCGCTAGGTAGACTTTGAAGAGTCAACATCATCCTTGACTTTCTGGATGAAGGACATGTTTGTCCTTTTTTTGAACTGTTTGTTTTTTCTTTTTTGAATGAAGGGCATTTTTGTCATTTTCTCGAATGATTAAGGTTCGTTTCGCTGGGTAGACTTTGAAGAGTCAACATCATCCTTGACTTTCTGGATGGAGGACATGTTTGTCCTTTTTTTGAACTATTTGTTTTTTCTTTTTTGAATGAAGGGCATTTTTGTCATTTTCTCAAACCATCGCTTTATGAGAAGAATAGCAAGAAAGGGTACTTAAGTCTTTGCAACCGCACCACACTCCAATGCTAAGTGATGTCAACATACACAGGAATATGAGCCCCATGTGCTTGTATACGTGGTGCTCATTTAGACGCCCGAACACAGACGTGGGATTCAGTGAATCATCAGGGGCGAACATACACCACCCTCTCCTCCCCCATCAACCAGCTCAATTCAAAGCAACCGGGACACTTTTATGTCCACTGGTCCCCGTGCTTACCACTCAGCTTCGAGATTGGCTATTGTGGACAACAAACAACTAGATAAGCTAACTCAGTACCTTTGAGAATCTCTTCCAAGAAATCATTTTTAACGATACAAGTGATTATGATACAAAGAACACCATAAATAAAGGTGTTTTCTTATATCCATTTTTATCTTTAGATTTACTTGCTTATACGGATGCCGATTGGGAGAAAATCTATGATAAAGTCTCAACCATTGTTTTTTTTGTGTTTTTTAGTCTGTTTCGTAAAAGTGCAAGAAACAATAGAATATTTCACTATCTACTAAATTTGAATATAGGGCAATGACTACAATAACCATGAAACTCGTATGCCTAAAGAATCTTTTCAAAGATATGATAATAGATCTCCAATTCATCAAAGATTATTGAGACAAAAATAAAGTTATTTACATTGCCAATAATTACACCTTTCATGAGGGCACCAAGCACATTGAGTTGAACTGTTATTACATATATGATGAATATTTTAGAGGAGTTATTGAATTATCATATGTCACACCAGAGTATTAACTCGCAGACTTTTTCATTAAAACTCTTCTTGTAACGACCTCAATTCACACCCCTTGAAAATGATTTTTTTTTTAACCATTGCGGAAATATTCTCAGATACCCGTGGCCTTTACAATTTCACTCTCAATTCGATAAAACAACCAATCACAATAGATCTTACAATTATCATCCATATCAAACCAAATCTTTATTGAATAATAAGTGATAAGTCTCACGACAGTTGCATAAATGAAACAAAAAAAAAAACAAAAGAAGAGTCATGTTGTCCCTCAGTGAACTGTCTAGCAAATGCGTGACACTCATAACTCCCCAAGAAGTCAGTCGCTTCACTAATTACCTGCGGCTGCGAAAAATCATAGAAGTAGGGTGTCAGAACCAAAATCTTGAGCACATGTACTTCTAATGAAATAAGTGTGCTAAAGCAAAGATAAGATTTCATGCAATAATTCAGAGGAATACAATTATGATATTTGCATAATTCAATTTAGCATTCATGCAACAGAGAGCATTTATTAAGCATGAAAAAACATTAATCAATAACAGGAATCACTATTTAAGCAATACAACCATATGACATGTATTAGAGAACGGTAATATGCATTCACCAACATTTAACAATTAAGGGAACATGTACAATGTGCACAATCTAATATATAGCAGAAATATGCATGATTTATGTGCAATGCATGAACATTGTATTATATTTCCTTAAGGTTTTTCTTTCCATATGCATGCCCTATTAAATGCACATCATTTAAGTTTTCCCTTTTTAATTACCATTGTGTGCGGATACACCAAATACGTAAAATTTCTCGAGGTCAAGTAGGGTTTCCAGAGTAACTTAGCACATAAGTTATATCTTATTTAATGGGTTCCAAACTTAGCCCTTAACTAAATCACCTTCGGAATATTAGACCTTGACATCTAATATTGAGATATCAAGGACCCTCCACTCCCACAAGTGTCACTTTTTGGTATACCAAAACAATAGCTCTATCGAACACATCACCTCCAGGTAAAGTGGCAGACTCTTCCTAAAATCGTGGTCAGGATAAAGAACCTCAATATCGGGTTCAGGGATTAAATTAAAGCACACAGAGTTTTTTGTATCTTCGTAGTCCCCTAAAACCGAATCTATAAGATTCTCATTCTTTCGATGAGAGATCTCAGAATGTATATTATATTGTTCTTATTCATTATCTTTTTATTAAAAGTCAATTATTTAGTTTTGCAATTCAACATGCAAAAGCAAAGGCAAACGCTAACATTTACCCCTACGAGAAGCATCACGGGACACCCGCCCGTGGAAACACATAGAACAGTACAATATAGTGCAATAAAAAATGAATGTGATTTTTGCGATGCATTTAAAATACATAAAGAAAGATCAAACCAACGCTCGAGGCACACCAGGCCCATGATGATTCATTTTAATAATCGATGCATCATTTGCAAAAATCATAACAATATATAATTTATGCAATGATACCAATATAATTCCAAATGTGCATTCATTCATACCAATTTAATAATGTGCATAAGCTACCACAGTCATAAGCATGTGTTCACCATGTGACGCACCCAGATTTCCCGACTTGTAAAATCCTTTAAAATCCTTTGGATTTTTGGGTAAACTTTTTTTAAAAAAATAACAAATGCGCAAGTGCGGAAGTACCAAAAAGGAGACAAGCGGCGAACTCCGGGGCGGGTCGCAGGAGTGAAACAATAGTGAGAGAAATAGCTTTTATCAATGTTTACAAAATGTACAACCAAATCCCTTATACAAAACCAACAACTGCCAAGATCCAACAAGGGTTCAGAAGTGTGGGTTCCCATCCGCTGCAGCACACCAAGCTCCATCGCACGCCTAAGCAAACACCTGTATCCCCATAAAACGGGGTCAGTACTCTTTCGAGCTGGTGAGAAATCAACCAAACAGTCCATATGCACAATTCATCATATATATAGAGGTATGTATCAAAGAACATAATTAACCAAAATAATGTGAACTGTAACAAGTGCTAAGAACATGCAAGTAACTAAAATAATAGTAAAGCAAGTGACTAAAACAATAATTGAACTGTAACAAGTGTCGAACAGGAAGTAAAGTAACTAAGAAACATTTGAACAAGAAAGGCAAATGAGGTAACAACTAAACAAGTACAGTAACTGAAACAAAGACTACATAACGTGTAAAGTAATAACTACTGTAAGTCAGTTGATTGGTTAGTCTTTAAGTTCTTCTGATTACTCCTTCGGGTACGCGAAGGAACCTCGCATTCTGTGAGCCATGCACGCGTCTGTTATTCAAGTTTAAGTGTGGTAACCGGGGATGCTACAGACTGAGTCAACCTCATGCGAGCAGCACACAGCTGGGAGAAAACACTCACATAGGCAAGGATTGCAATCCATACTACTGCAGTAGTGAGGTCCTAAAATGGCAACCTTGACCTCCCTGACTCTGAGTGACTGGAGGCCAAAGGACGCTACAGCTCCTGTCAAAACACGTGTCGTAGTAACGACAAGTCACTCAGGGTTGTACCATCCACCCTCTCCCAAGGTGAACCATTTTTGTGAATGGGGCAAAGTAGGTTTATCTTTTCAAGGCTCATGTTCAGTCATACCTCTCAACGAGGAATTTGCCTCGCGGTCCCCGTAGGGTACACAAAACGAGGACTTGGCATGCCCATTCACATGCTCAATCTCACGCGGCCAACAGAGTACACTGCTTGCGAAAGTAGACACAACACCATATTATTTATTTATGATTCAGGGTATATCACACAAGAGTCCATTTACAACATAAGGGCCACTGCCCAAGGACACCAATTAAGCCCACAACAAGTCATTTTCACTCATACCCTATGGTGTTATAATTTCAGTCTTTTTATTTTTGAAGTGCACTTGGTGCGCTTACCAATGCCTCAAGCAATGTACCTCATCAAGGTACGCACTACTTAGTAACAGTGTCAGAATTTTCTACGTGCAAAGTGTAAAAGTACCACATGTCTACTAACTTTTGCACAAGTCTAAATAACAGAGGCATGGCATACTCGTAAGCAAAGAGAAATAGTAACGAGTGCATACGAGACATTCAAGTGAGCATGCTTTATAATTCAAGGCAATGATACAAACTAAGCAAGTGAAGCTTGTGTGCATTGTGCAATAAGTACGCGAACAAGCTATTTTAACATTGCAGAGCAATATGCCTCACGTGGATATAGTTAGAAACATTTTGCCACGGTAAGGCAGTTCTCGAACAAATCAAGAGGCGAGCACAAGCATACAAAACACGTATCTTTACATAAGCGAGCTCGTCTCGCGAAGTGGGTCTACAGTCCGAAATAACTTGCCAAGGAGTTCCACGACATGGGTACACAAGGTATTGTCGTACTAACACTTAAATTTTGTGAATCCCATAACTATACAATGAGGGACGTGTACATCGGAAGGTGTGCAAAAGCCAAGTGTCATGAACACTTAGGTGGAGACAAAGTGTTCGAATCATCGAACCAAAGCATTCAGATAAGTTGATCTCGTGCGAGCCAATAAGCACACAGTTTTTCTTGCATTGTTATGTTGCATAAAAATCTTTTCCCCTCCTGTTATACGTAGGCTACCAACCACTTAATGCATTGGAAAAGCTAGCTAAATTGCACGTGAGTGGTTTCTTTATCATTCGTTGTAACATGACAGCACATTTACTATGGCTCAAGCAATTCGTGAGCCACTCCATAGAATAAGGATATTGAATTGACAATGACACATGTTGGTGACCTAAAGTGCCCGTTGGAGGGTTATCATACGTAGGAACAACTTAAATTTTCTTTTACGCTGCAATGGTAACAAAGGGAAAATTCCGGTCATATGGTGATGCAGCAAAAGTGGTCACGCCTGCCTTGCGAAAACCCACCTTACACGGCCATTGGGGCCACGACGAGGGAAAAGACCAAGTTATGATAATGGCAGAGATTGACAGCCTGTTGCACAACCCCACCAACCGGTTGTACAAAGGCCATGCCTTTGCCTCAATCCGCAACACAAGCCATCCAAATTGCAGCCGAAATGCTACGGCCGCACCTCTAAGTGCTACACGGGAGCGAGGCTACCCAAAAAGAGTGATGCAGCCATGCCGATCTTGTCGGCCCACTGGTCTGGACAAGGGTCCAGACCCAAGAAGCTTGACCATGGGGTCCCAAAGACTCGGTGGCAAGTCTGGACATTCGGTCCAGACCTGCCCGAACTGGCTATCTCAACAACGCCAACGTAGTCATCGCAACACAACCCTACTGGGTGCGGCTGCCCTGCAGGCATGCAGCCCACTGGTCTGGACAATAGTCCAGACCTCAGGCAGTTGGACCACGGGGTCCAAAATTGCTGACAGCAAGTCTGATCCAGACTTCACGCAAAACGGCAAAACACCTGAACCGAATTCGGTTCAGGTGCAGCGGGCATGTCTAAAGCTTGTTGTAGGTCCGGTCCAATGTGGCAGATCAAAGGCATGGTCTGGACAGAGGTGTCCAGACCTGCCATGGGTGCAGGATGCACCAACAGAGGTGGTGCAGGGCGCTACAACCCGCACCAACCAAGAAGGGGCCAGCGCCTATGGCGCCAGCGTTGGGCGCATGGGCGCCAGTGCATCCAGGCCACCCGAGTGCATTGACAGCACTCGGCGTGCCATGGGCTCAACGGGGCCTTCCCCACGGGTTTGGGCTTGTACTCAGGCCTGGGGAAGCCAGCGTTCAGCCTGAACCTACTCGGTTCGGACTGAGGAAACCGAGAGAGGGAGAAAGGTTTGGGCTAAGCGCGAGCCCAAACCGCTACACAACTCACCAAAAAGGGAAAAGGGGGCAGGGTCACTGTCGGCCCTTGCTGCCAAGTGTGGTGGCTGCAACACAGCAGCCCACACCAGCCTCCTCTCAAAAAAGGGAGGAAAAACGCATGCAGCCCCGAAAATGAAGAAAAGAAAAGAAACGAAGAACCCACTTCTAAAACGATAATAGGGAAAATGCTCCATCTAGGGGTTGCAAATAAAACATGCAATGCGAGTTATACAACGAAACCCATTCAAAAATCTTGACCCAACACAAGAAGGCATGGCTGAATCACAATAACGCACACACACTTTGTCTAATCCACCGAAACTCCATGCATGTCACAAGATGCATCAAATAGAGCTCGATTTCATGTCATGCAATGCGAAGAAATAACATATGCATCGTTTAACCAAATCAAGAAACCGTGCAATAGGAAGGAGAGATTAGAAATCTCACCTTCGCGGCTTTGGATATAGTGGAAGAGGTACTACGGTTGGAGCTGGAACTAGGTGCTCTCGGTGGAGAGAAAGAGATAAGAGAGGGGAGAGGGGAGAGCAAGAGAGGAGAGAGAGTGGCTCCAAGAAAATCGCCCAAGGGGGAGACACCTTTCTCTCTCTTCAAGACTTAAGTAGTTAGGGCTTTTTAGGTTGAACGGTTAGGATTTAAGGAGGAGTGATGGACGGCTGGGGTGTTCCACACCCCCCCCCCTAGATGTCCACGCCCAATGCATGTCTTGCATTTGAAAATTTTCAGAAATCTTTCAAAAACGCCATTGAAAAGTGCCTTTAAAGTTTCTAAATTTTACAAAGAGTGCCCTTAGGTGCCGCCCAACCCAGTCACTAGTGTTTGGCTATTTGAAATGTTTCAAAAGAATTACAAAAGAGCCATGGGGCGCCAGCCCCATGCCTCCACTTAGGAAATTGTGCCCCTCAAGATGGGTTCTAGGCTCCATTATGAGATTTTGAAAAGAACAAGGGCCAATCATAACCTTCTTTTTCAAACCCATGCCAAGTCTTTTAAATATATCACCCAGCTGGTCCACTCTTGACCAACTGGTCAACCAAGGACAAAGACGTCCACTAGAGGGGTCGTCCAATGGGTTTGGGTCCTCTAGTCGCTCCGGATCCTATCCAAAATCGCCTATTGCAATACATTTAAAATAATGCTTATTTAATGCATTAAAATATTATTTTAATTCTAATAAATCATTTAGTTCTCTTCGTAACCTCAATTAACATGGAATGCTCAATGCCTCTTAAGAAAATTGTCTTTCGTTTGCAAGAATTAAGTGTATTATGATTCAGGTCCAAACTTTAAGTGAAACTCGTAATTCGCATGCACTGACAAGGTTTTTACGTCGTGTAGGTCCCAAATTTGGGGACAAACTATAAAAATATATTATAAATTAACCCTTAAAATTTCAAAGATTAATTCATCCAAAATTAGGCAGTGTATTTAGGCGATTTTCGAGTCGCGTGTGCAAAGCTAAAACACAAGGCATAGTCAATTATACTTAATTATGCGATTAGACCTCATAACCACACGAAATATAAGCATATCAACTTAATGCAAACAATAATTCCTCAAAAAATTTCACGGGTCTTACATCCTACCCTCCTTAAAAGGATTTCGTCCGCAAAATCACAAAACAACAAGCAACAACAAAATGGTCAGATTTCGTCTGACAACGCCTAATCGTCCGCAACTAAGTCTCACATAGACTTCTTAGGACAGAAATTGGCAATATGCCTTGGTTGTCCACACTTGAAACACTTGCCATCGAAGAGAGGACAAGTTCCAAGAGCGTGATCTTCGTCACATCGTCGACACTTTCGCTGGACATTCGATCGCTGGGATCGCTTACGCTGGCGGTTCTGAGATACCTTCTGACACTTCCGCTCTCTCTCACGTATCAACGATTCGGCAATCTCAGGGTCTGTCGTACCCTCAAAAGTAGGAGAGTCCAATTCCATGGATCGCTTATAGGAAACCGTACTATTATTATGCCCACTTTGGGCTACGAGCTGAATATTCGCATCCAACTGTTGTATCGCAATTGTTTGATGCTGCACAACCTCTACAAGGTTGATCACAACGCCCAAAATATCATTGCATCTAGTCTTCCAAGTTATCTATCGTGACAAAAAGACACCATAATTCAATCGATAGGTCTAAGAACCAAGCTCGCTAAGCGATAATTGGCGCAATCATACATAAATCACGAGCACACAACACACATAATCAGGCAACATTCATCATGATTCAAATAAAGGTCACATTGCAACTCAATCGTGCAACAACAACACGACAAATAAGCATGTTCTACGAACGAACTCAAACAACACCATACAAGGCCGCTATCGCTAGAAAGTCCAACCTATAGATTCATAACTGGCTATATCAATCAATATCAGAAAATCAATGTTGCTCACCATAACTCTTCATGGAAATCAAAATCACACAAGCTCCCCGCCTGATCGCCGGATCGCCTGATCTGGGAAACATACGACCTCACAAGGATTTACCGCCCTAGATGGTATACCTGGTCTTGGACAGTACACTTCCTCACAGTTCACCGTCTCCGCGGCTACCCAGTCTTGGACAGTGCATACCCTCACAGAGATTCTACCACTCTAGTCGGATTACATGGTCTTGATCATACCTACCCTCACAGAGTGTCCTTTGGGAACCCAATCCTCAACAAAGGCCATAATCAATGAAAATCACTGCGATACACACATCGTCACAGATGACCGCTCACATGGTCGATAGCCACAATATGATCAACAAGATCCACGCCGGATCACCTGGTCTAGGAAATGTACAACCTCACAAGGATTTACCGCACTAAATGGTTTACCTGGTCTTGGACACTACACTTCCTCACAGTTCACCGGCTCCACGGCTACCCAGTCTTGGACAGTGTATATCCTCACAGAGATTCACCACGCTAGTCGGATTACCTGATCTTGGTCATACTTCCCTCGCAGGTACTCCATTGGAGATCAAATCCTCAACCAATATCATACACAATGATACATGCATCAACACAATCGACTGCTCAAACAATTGACCGCACTCATGGTCAGAAGCCACCAATACAAGCACATATATCCGCAATATGCATCGTATCACTTCACATGGCAAATCAGAACACAGAATCACACGTTCTTCCAACAAGGTTCCACGAACCAAAATCATATATCACATCTAATCATTCATCGCATGCTCTCGATAATTCAATTCAGGTGGCAAAATAAACACATCACATATATGATTTACACTACGCAACTCATCACTGCCACTAGAAACATTACATCCTCAAAAAGAACCTCAAAGCACAATGTGTTCAACCACTTCAGCGTGAAACATACACACTTATCTACAAGACATCTTAGTCCAATATTCGTGATATTCCTCAAGCCAAAATATACTAGGTCTAGTCACGAAGTTATGTCTAACATCGAACGATACCCGAAATATCAAAAAATTTATGCTAACATGCAGAATCAACAATTAAACAACAGAAACATCATCTACTGAGTTAAGCATACTCACATTGCGATGGTCGATGCTTGCAGAGACTTGAACCACACTTCTATATTACTTTTAAAATATTGCTCTGATACCAATTCTGTGACGCCCCCAGATTTCCCGACTTGTAAAATCCTTTAAACTCCTTTGGATTTTTGGGTAAACTTTTTTTTTTTAAAAAATGCGCAAAGTGCGGAAGTACCAAAAAGGAGACAAGCGGCGAACTCTGGGGCGGGTCGCAGGAGTGAAACAATAGTGAGAGAAACAACTTTTATCAATATTTACAAAATGGACAAGCAAATCCCTTATACAAAACCAACAACTGCCAAGATCCAACAAGGGTTCAGAAGTGTGGGTTCGCATCCGTTGCAGCACACCAAGCTCCATCGCACGCCTAAGCAAACACCTGTATCCCCATAAAACGGGGTCAGTACTCTTTCGAGCTGGTGAGAAATCAACCAAACAGTCCATATGCACAATTCATCATATATATAGAGGTATGTATCAAAGAACATAATTAACCAAAGTACTGTGAACTGTAACAAGTGCTAAGAATAGGCAAGTAACTAAAATAACAGTAAAGCAAGTGACTAAAACAGTAACTGAACAGTAACAAGTGCCAAACAGGAAGTAAAGTAACTAAGTAACATCCGAACAAGAAAGGCAACTGAGGTAACAGCTGAACAAGTACAGTAACTGAAACAAAGACTACAGAACGTGTAAAGTAGTAACTACTGTAAGTCAGTTGATTGGTTAGTCTTTAAGTTCTTCTGATTACTCCTTCGGGTATGAGAAGAAACCTCGCATTTTGTGAGACATGCACCTAGTGTATGTTATTCAAGTTTAAGTGTGGTAACCGGGGATGCTACAGACCGAGTCAACCTCATGTGAGCAGCACACAGCTGGGAGAAAACACTCGCATAGGCAAGGATTGCAATCCATACTACTGCAATAGTGAGGTCCTAAAAAGGCAACATCGACCTCCCAGACTCTGAGTGACTAGAGGCCAAAGGACGCTACAACTCCTGTCAAAACACGTGTCGTAGTAACGATAAGTCACTCAGGGTTGTACCATCCACCCTCTCTCAAGGTGAACCGTTTTTGTGAATGGGGAGAAGCAGGTTTATATTCTTTAGGCTCATGTTCAGTCATACCTCTCAACGAGGAATTTGCCTCGCGGTCCCCGTAGGGTACGCAAAACGAGGACTTGACAAGCCCATTCACGTGCTCAGCCTCACGCGGCCAATAGAGCACACTGCTCGCGAAAGCAGTCACAACACCATATTATTTATTTCTGATTCAGGGTATATCTCACAAGAATCCATTTACAACACAAGGGCCACTGCCCAAAGACTCCAACTGAGCCCACAACAAGTCATTTTCACTCATACCCTATGGGTTATAATTTCAGTCTTTTCATTCTTGAAGTAAGTGCACCTGGTGCGCTTACCATTGCCTCAAGCAATGTATCTCATCAAGGTACACACTACTCAGTAACAGTGTCAGAATTTTCTACGTGCAAAGTGTAAAAGTACCACATGTCTACTAACTTTTGCACAAGTCTAAATAACAGAGGCATGGCATACTCGTAAGCAAAGACAAACAGTAACGAGTGCATACGAGACAGTCAAGTGAGCATGCTTTATAATTCAAGGCAATGATACGAACTAAGCAAGTGAAGCTTGTGTGCATTGTGCAATAAGTACGCGAACAAGCTATTTTAACATTGCAGAGCAACGTGCCTCACGAGGATATAGTTAAAAACATTTTGCCACGGTAAGGCAGTTCTCGAACAAATCAAGAGGCGAGCACAAACATACAAAACACGTATCTTTACATAAGCGAGTTCGTCTCGCGAAGTGGGTCTACAGTCCGAAATAACTTGCCAAGGAGTTCCACGACATGGGTACACAAGGTATTGTCGTACTAACACTTAAATTTCGTGAATCCCATAACTATACAACGAGGGACATGTACATCGGAAGGTGTGCAAAAGCCAAGTGTCATGAACACTTAGGTGGAGACAAAGTGTTCGAATCATCGAACCAAAGCATTCAGATAAATTGATCTCGTGCGCGCCAATAAGCACACAGTTTTCCTTGCATTGTTATGTTGCATAAAAATCTTTTCCCCTCCAGTTATACGTAGGCTACCAACCACTTAATGCATTGGAAAAGCTAGCTAAATTGCACGTGAGTGGTTTCTTTATCATTCGTTGTAACATGACAGCACATTTACTATGGCTCAAGCAATTCGTGAGCCACTCCATAGAATAAGGATATTGAATTGACAATGACACATGTTGGTGACCTAAAGTGCCCGTTGGAGGGTTATCATATGTAGGAACAACTTAAATTTTCTTTTACGCTGCCATGGTAACAAAGGGAAAACTCCTGTCATATGGTGATGCAGCAAAAGTGGTCACGCCTGCCTTGCGAAAACCCACCTTACACGGCCATTGGGGCCACGACGAGGGAAAAGACCAAGTTATGATAATGGCAGAGATTGACAGCCTGTTGCACAACCCCACCAACCGGTTGTACAAAGGCCATGCCTTGGCTTCAATCCGCAACACAAGCCATCCAAATTGCAGCCGAAATGCTACGGCCGCACCTCTAAGTGCTACACGGGAGCGAGGCTACCCAAAAAGATGAAAAGGTGATGCAGCCATGCCGATCTTGTCGACCCACTGGTCTGGACAAGGGTCCAGACCCAAGCAGCTGGACCATGGGGTCCCAAAGACTCGGTGGCAAGTCTGGACATTCGGTCCAGACCTGCCAGAACCGGATATCTCAACAATGCCATCGTAGTCATCGCAACACAACCCTACTGGGTGCGGCTGCCCTACAGGCATGCAGCCCACCGGTTTGGACAATAGTCCAGACCTCGGGCAGCTGGACCATGGGGTCCAAAACTGCTGACAGCCAGTCTGATCCAGACTTGCTTCACGCAAAATGGCAAAACACCTGAACCGAATTCGGTTCAGGTGCAGCGGGCATGTCTAAGGCCTATTGTAGGTCTGGTCCAACATGGCAGATCAAAGGCATGGTCTGGACAGAGGTGTCCAGACCTGCCATGAGTGCAGGGTGCACCAATAGAGGTGGTGCAGGGGGCAACAACCCGCACCAACTACTCAGTTCGGACTGGGGAAACTGAGAGAGGGAGAAAGGTTTGGGTTTGGGCTAAGCGCGAGCCCAAACCGCGACACAGCTCACCAAAAAGGGAAAAGGGGGCAGGGTCACTGCCGGCCCTTGCTGCCAAGTGTGGTGGCTGCAACACAGCAGCCCACACCAGCCTCCTCTCGAAAAAGGGGGGGAAAACGCATGCAGCCCCGAAAATGAAGAAAAGAAAAGAAACGAAGAACCCACTTCTAAAATGATAATAGGGAAAATGCTCCATCTAGGGATTGCAAATAAAACATGCAATGCGAGTTATACAACGAAACCCATTCAAAAATCTTGACCCAACATAAGAAGGCATGGCTAAATCACAATAACACACACACACTTTGTCTAATCCACCGAAACTCCATGCATGTCACAAGATGCATCAAATGGAGCTTGATTTCAAGCCATGCAATGCGAAGAAATAACATATGCATCGTTTAACCAAATCAAGAAACCGTGCAATAGGAAGGAGGGATTAGAAATCTCACATTCGTGGCTTTGGAAATGGTGGAAGAGGTACTACGGTTGGAGCTGGAACTAGGTGCTCTCGATGGAGAGAACGAGATAAGAGAGGTGAGAGCAAGAGAGGAGAGAGAGTGGCTCCAAGAAAATCGCCCAAGGGGGAGACCCCTTTCTCTCTCTTCAAGAATTAAGTAGTTAGGGCTTTTTAGGTTGAATGGTTAGGATTTAAGGAGGAGTGATGGACGACTAGGGTGCTCCACACCCCCCCCCCCCCTAGATGTCCACGCCCAATGCATGTCTTGCATTTGAAAATTTTCAGAAATCTTTCAAAAACGCCATTGAAAAGTGCCTTTAAAGTTTCTAAATTTTACAAAGAGTGCCCTTAGGTGCCGCCCAACCCAGCCACTAGTGTTTGGCTATTTGAAATGTTTCAAAAGAATTACAAAAGGGCCATGGGGTGCCAGCTCCATGCCTCCACTTTGGAAATTGTGCCCCTCATGATGGGCTCTAGGCTCCATTATGAGTTTTTGAAAAGAACAAGGGCCAATCATGGCCTTCTTTTTCAAACCCATGCCAAGTCTTTTAAATATACCACCCAGCTGGTCCACTCTTGACCATCTGGTCAACCTAGGACAAAGACGTCCAGTAGAGGGGTCGTCCAATGGGTTTGGGTCCTCTAGTCGCTCCGGATCCAATCCAAAATCGCCTATTGCAATATATTTAAAATAATACTTATTTAATGCATTAAAATATTAATTTAATTCTAATAAATCATTTAGTTCTCTTCATAACCTCAATTAACACGGAATGCTCAATGCCTCTTAAGAAAATTGCCTTTCGTTTGCAAGAATTAAGTGTATTATGATTCGGGTCCAAACTTTAAGCGAAACTTGTAATTCAAATGCACTGATGAGGTTTTTACGTCGTGTAGGTCCCAAATTCAAGGAAAAACTATAAAAATATATTATAAATTAACCCTTAAAATTTCAAAGATTAAATCGTCCAAAATTAGGCACTTCTTACTTACACAGTGTATTTACACGATTTTCGAGTCGCGCGTGCAAAGCTAAAACACAAGGTATAGTCAATTATACTTAATTATGTGATTAGACCTCATAACCACACAAAATATAAGCATATCAACTTAATGCAAACAATAATTCCTCAAAAAATTTCACAGGTCTTACACACGATCTATGTGCAATTGCTTTCTTATGGTCACTTAACACACATGCATTCATTCATGATTCATGAGAACATTTATGCAGGATTGTACATGCTAAACACACATCGATTTAATGTATGCACATGCACTTGAAACCAATTCATAAATGCACGATAATTAAACATGTCTCAAAATTGTAGGCGCATGCAACTTTTCATTCATAACATGTGTTAACATCCACACACATGAACATAACCCGGATCTAGAAATTGAATTTCAAGGTTGCACACATTCATATCATGTATGCACCTGTACCAAAACAAACTTTGCAATAACATGTTAACAGACATGCATTCATATCCAATATGCTAAATTCAAACTAAAACATAAGAAGAACTCCATTCATCAGATTAAGTCCACCATACTTAGAAAAAATATGAAAAATAATCGTATGACTAGACACCTTCCTTTTTAATGTACACGAGCACTTGAAATCACTTGAGATAATACATTGCTAATGCATATTGTATCAATTCCGAGCATATGAAACCAAACCCCATTCTTTTGTACACAACAAGCCAGCTTTAATTTGATTAACAAGACTGGGAAAAAAAAAGCATAACTGAATACCCAGATTTTTTTTAAGAAAATTTACACACACCCAGATGACTTTGAACACCCCAAATTTTTCAAAATTTTGTAAAAATTCTTTTTTTGCCCCTAGCCTCCATTTTCTGAACAATTGAGTCAGTTTTGATCAAACTTTCAGTTTATTCCTCAGATTTTACTGGAATCAAATCCATTTTCTATTACTGACTCAATTTTGGATCTGGGTCTAATATCAAAATTCAATTCTGAGCACGGTTATCCAATTTTCAAAACAAAATTATAAAAACACCAAAAATAATCTTTGAATGGCTCAGACAGTTCATCCGGTATCCATTTGGATTCACTGTTCTATATTCCTCAATTTGAGGTTCAAAACTTGAATATTTCCTCAAAACTCTGGATCCAAACCTATTTTCTGAAGAAATTTCCAAAGAATAGCCCTGAATTCTCATAAAACCGCTCTTTTATAAATATTTTCAATTTTTTATAAAAATAATTTAAAATCCCCTATTTTTTCATAGTTTTAGAGTTTTTTATTTCAAAAACACAAAAAAATAGAAAATATAAACAAAAAGAGCAAAAAATAAAAAGAAAAAAAGAAAAGGCAAAAGAATAGGTTTTAGAAACCTCTCTTTAAAAGTGTTGCTAAAAAACCCTTTTAGAAAACCTTTGAAAATGAGCCGTTTTTTCTGAAAATTTTCAAAAGATTTTATACTGAATTCACAAAATCTCTAACGGTCTCCTGCTATAAAGGGAGACTGCGGGGGGTGTCAAAGAGCATTCAGCTTCTGCCTATCCACTACTCATCTCTCACATTTCCTCATTTCTCCTTCTCTGTCTTTGGTCCTCCTCTACAAGCAACAGAAGATCGGACTCTCTCCAAGGTGCCCCCCTACAGTTGCCTAAAGGAGATCAAACCCACAACAATCAGAGGTAGGTGCATCATCCCTCCTGGTTTTCTTTTCGTATCGTCCATTTCTTGTGTTGCCTTACTAATTTCCCTTCTTTAACCTCCTTTGAAATTTCTTTTGTTATTACTTCATTACAGCACTCTCAGTGGTGTTGAGTTGCTTGTGCAACATCAACCCATCCTTGTGCTATGGCAAAAGGAATGATCATGTTCCAACAGTTTTTATGCTTTGTGTGTTTTCATTGATTTGCGATTTTATTCTGGTTTTGCTTATGCTATCTGGTTCAATCATTGTATGCGTTTCATCTGGATCTTGTCTTATTTTTTTCTTTTCTCTTGCTCGATTTTTGTTCTCATTTCGATTTTTCTGAGAATTTTTTATTTCCCATTCATGTTATTATCTCTGTTTTTGGAATTTGATTTTTTCTGTTTTCATTGGTCATTATATTTTGATCTTCATTAAACATTTTAATTTCTCGCATTAATCCCGATTACTGAGTGATGTTGGATCCCTCTGTTTCATATTAATCATGCAATCATGTATGTGCTTTTATCTCTGTGTATTCCTAGCATTAGATGCATCCGAGTAAGGGATCTGCTGAATGGTGATCTCATATTTCCGCATAACCATTATGTTGATTTGATTTTATTTCCTGATTTCTTGTTTTGAAATATTGAATCCACTACCCATAGTGGATCTCTCGCACTTGTCAAAATGGTCATATCATCGATTGGTAATCGGTGATGTATCGCAATGGCATCACCAATTCACCTGGATTTTGTATTCCAATATGTTTTCAGAATTTATTTTTGTTTCCTCTTTCCATTCTGTGTTTTCCCCTCTTCAGTTTCGACTTCCCCTTTGATTTTTTCTTGTATTTCTGCATTGATTTGCCATAAGCGTATTCTTTGTCTTTTAATTTCATCGCCATTAGCTTAGCTTACATTCCTCTTTCCTCCTGCACATCGCACAAGTTGTTTCTATTTTGTGCTTTATTTACATTTTAATCCCAGTTTAGAACTGTCTCCTGGTTTTGATTGTGTTTGGTTGTCTTTCTGATGACATCTTCATTCATATTATTGAATGAGTTTCATTCATTTTAAGTTACGTTATATTCCATTGCATCCGATTACTTTCATGGCATACATTTTTCTTTCATATTCAGTATGATGCCACTTTCATCCTTACCTTTCTCCAATCTGATAGAGAAGCAAAGAGAATGTGCTGGTGCAAGTGAGTTTGTTTTATACTTATATGGTGTTACTGGTATGGATATCAAGAGACATGGTTCAGCCCAAGTCTGGGTATAGAGTGTAGCTTTGAAATATCAGTTCCCCACTTCATGGTGTCAATAGTTCCAGCATTTTTAAAACCCCTCATTGGCATATGCAAAATCCAGCATATCATACCCTTTTACGCAGCATTTGTTTTTTACACCCTCCTACTTCATTAATAACCTTTTTCAAATTTTACTTTAGGTTCATGCCATGATATCATTCTCCCCTTTCGCATCCCTTGATGTACATACATTTGTGGATTCACAGTAAGAAGGTTGTCCATTCTAATTGATTTTGACAATGGCTATATTCAAATCACTGTAAAATTCAGCAGCGTATTTGTGTTCCCCCATTCAGACCTACTGTATTTCATACAATTTTTTATCTTGTGATTCAGCGATTTGATTGTTTCTTCTGTCATCATAATTTAGTCATTTTCGATTTATATCTTGCTGGCTCATTTCAAACTCGAAACCTGCTTCATCAATGATCGATGAGAAAGCTTTAGTGATATAGGTGATATTACCTTAATCAATCCTTCTCAAAGTCCTTCATTGGTAATCGCCTTGCCACTTGAATATGAAACTATTGCATTACCACCATTCGGGATAGTGGAAGGGAAATGAATTGTTGAACTTTCAGGCGAACCAATCATGGGTGATTAGGCCCGTGCTAATAAACCTGGTGATCGTTGATTCAGATGATTCCCTATATTAGGGGAAAATGATTTTCCCCCAGGCTTTTAGAGTCTGTTGGAAGAAGGGAGGAGGCGCACCAAGGTAAGCTTCTGACTCACTGAGGTATCCCATTTTCCAGAAAAAACATGACTTTTGATGAACTTTATTTGATCCATTTAGGATGGAGAATGTCTGGAAATAGGAAGGAAGGATCCAGTGTTGAACTACTAATATATAATGTATATAATATCTTACTTGTGCATCTTCAGCAGATGGTCTCTGCACAGAGATTTCGGCCAAGAAAAATATGTTGTTGCTACGGTAGCAATTGTGATGATCCACTTTTCCTTCAGGTGGGAGTTCTGCAAAAACCTTGTCGATCCTGAAATTGAGAATATGTTCGATTATGCCTCTTGAGAGAATTTAGATCAATGCATTGGGTAAGGTAAATGTGAGATCTTATTTTGATAAAGGATGTTTATATCCATCTTGTGGAATCGTAAATTTTGGGAGCTAAGTGTAGCATTCAGATGGTAATCTAGAAAGTTACGGGATTTCTAGGGAATCCCTTGAGAAACAAGCATTTATCTACACAGAGCACTGCCTGCCCAACACGTCCAACACACCATCCCTTGCATATAGCCTCCACCTTCACACCAACAACCTACAGTACTCCACTTGCATAGCCACACCACCAATGTAGATATTTGTCTATCACCTGCACATACACTAGTGGTACCTATGTGTGATTCTCCGGGTTGCAATGTATATTTGTAATTTTTGTTATTGATCATTCATTTTGACACCACTTTCACAACAGTCCTTCCCCTCTTCATCAACTACAACAACATATTCACCCCTCACTTCATGCATTCATCATGCTGACTACAACACAGTGCACCTTACTAACATCATTGTACATATATGTATCTCACCTGCTGCGTACTTACAAATTTCCTCTTTGCTTCATATTTTTTTTAGCATCTACCTGCATTTGCTATCATTATTGTTATAAACCATATGTTCACATTTGCATTAGATATATAAATAGATGAATAGGTTTTGTCATATGTATTATATCACATGCAATCTCCATTTAGCAAGTAGGCACTAATATAGGCATTCTCATTTTCATTGAAGTATGAGCATATGTCCTGCATCTACATATCCTTCATATATATATATATATATATATATATATATATATATATATATATATATATATATATATATATATATATTGCTTATATAGATGCATATACATTTTTGATACGATATTTGAACATTATATTCCATATCTTATATCTTCTATCTTGTGCTAACTTGAAATTTTGTAGGAATTAGGTAGAAAAGACCATTTTTCTTCTAAATTTAGGAGTTTTAAACTTCAATTTCAAGTCAAAAACTTGTAATAGCTAAATGATAATGAGAAACTTTACATTTTCAGTCTTAGAATAGAATGTATGAGCATGTAAATATTACTTGTTTCATATTATTTTTCTCTTATTTCTCAAAAATCTACAAGTGGTGAAACACGAATGGCACGTGCACCATTCCAATAAGAGGTAACTGATCCTAAGCAAATGATTCATATTGATGGCCATAATCAAAATGTGAACAATGCTTAGGATCTTTATCTTTTATGGAATAACATTGGATCCACACTGGGTCTCTTTAAAAAATCATCATATTTTCTAAAAAAAAATCCTTTATCAGAGTTTGATTTGTGAATCAACTTAAAATATATATCAATGGTCATAGTCAGGATATATTGAAAGTTAATTTCATTTCAAACTCTATAAAGGCACCAAAATGTATTTTATTCTTTATCTGAACTTAAATACAGATTATTTTATAATACATTTTATGACCATAGTCAGGAATGTATTATATCCTCAATCTTATTTTAATTCTCCTAAAGAATGACATATGCTTTTCAAATTCAATTTTCAAAATTCTTTTAATTCATTTCAACATTTAGGATAGAATTACATCATTTTTTAAGTTATTTCAAAATATCTTCAGAAATCCAAGTAATTTTGAGATAAATCTTCAAATATTCTTTTCAAATCAATCTTCAATTCTTATTTATAAATTCAAATTCATCTTCCTGTTCTCAATTCTATCTTATTTCAAAATTAAAACTTCAACATTCCAATTTCAAGCTTCTATTCAACTTTGAAATTTCAAAGTCCATCTCTAAATTCAAAATTCAAATTTCAACTCAAATGAAATTTCAAAGTTCAATTCAACTTTGGAATTTTAAAGTTCATCTCCTGATTTCGAAAATTAAGTTTTATTCTTTATTCCTCGCTTCAAATTCCCAAATCAAATTTCAAAGTTCAAAATTCAACTTTAAAATCTCAGATTCATCTTTCTTATTTCAAAATTCAAGTTTTGTTCTTTATTTCTCAAAATTCCAAAATTCTAAGTCTTATCTCTTAAAACCTAAATGAGGCCTTAAAGATCAAAATTTGGTATTTTCTTTGAAAATTGTTTTTTCCCAAGTTCCATCCTCATTTCCAAATTCAAAATCGATTTAGGATTTCTTAAATCCAAATCCAATTCCATCTTGGATTCTAGATTTCAAGAAACAATTCTATTTTTTATTTCTATTTGGATTTTTCAAATCCAACCCCAAATCCAATTCCATCTTGGATTCCAGATTTCAGGATCTAATTTTGTTTTCGATTTCTATTTGGACTTCTCAAATCCAATTTCATCTTGGATTTTAGATTTCAAAATCCAATTCTATTTTCGATTTCTATTTGGATTTCTCAAATCCAATTCCATCTTGGATTCCATATTTCAAAATCCAATTCTATTTTCGATTTTCATTTGACTTTGCAAATCCAATTCCATCTTCGAATTCTATCTGGATTTATCAAATCCAAATTCCATTTTCAAATTCTATCTTGATGTTCAAATCCAATTCCCAAATCTATTTCCCAAATCTATTTCCCATCTCCAGATCAAAATTTCTTTTCAAAATCGATTCTTGAGAATCAAATTCAAATTCAAAGTCCATATTGACTTTGAAACTTTATTTATTTTTTTCAAAATTCTACCTCAATTCCAAATTCTTTTTTTTTATTTCTTCAATTCAAAGATCTTTTTTTCAAAACTCTGATTATTCTAAGACTTAGTCTCCTCTTCCAGATCTATTTTAAGTTCTAAGTTAGGTTCAAAATCTAACTTCTCCAAATTAATTTCAACTTTATAAATCATTTCTTCATAATATTTTCAAACTTATTTCAAAATCACTTGGAAAACCCCAAAAAATTCTGAATTATTCTTCTCAAAAGCATACATCTCTGTATTTGCATTGCACAAGCATGATTCTTTGTGCATTCTTAGACTTAGAATAAATTCTTAGATATTATTTAGGCAAAGCAAAAGGCATAAGTTTGATCCTTGGTTCGATTACCCCTGGTAAAGGCGTCAGGAACGGTCGAACCTCGAACTGACGAGCGAATCTAGTCTCTCTATTTTTTCGTAAATTTTCAAAACAAAGTCGAGTAATTTCAAAATATTTTCAAAATTAAGGTCAAGTGAGACCTTTGCAAAAGAGTTCATCTCTTCTTTTTTTTCTTTTCTTTTCTCTTCTCTCTTCTTTTTTTTATCTTTTATTCCCCTTCAAAAAGGGAATAGAGGCTAGAGAGGAAAAGAGAACAAGAGAAAAAATTTTGCAATGATCACAGAAGTAGCAACCGTGATGGGACTCGTCTTCGTCTGGTCGGATTTTTGCCGTTTGCTTTGCTTTGATATTATCTAAGTCTTTATTCTTCAAATGTCAACTTCATTTTTCATGCAAACCTTATGAGCCTAGACTTTGTCCTAGCTGACATAATGCATATAGGATTTAAGTATGGTTTGGTAGGACCATACTGAGGAGATCTATTCATGTTCACTTAGACTTAGGTCTGAAATACAACTCTCCTCAATTATAGGGAATGAATGCAAACAATGTATGCAAGATATGCTTTTTTATCATTAAACTTTATCTCTTTAGGACTTTGCATTAGAGCTATCTGATTTCTTACATGTTGAACATGTTTACAAAAACATCTCTACCTATATTGTCCTGGTCTTCACGTTGCTGGGTTGTCTCACTGAACCATACTTCGGGAGAGAGCCTCACAACTGGACCACTTATTTGGGTTAACACTCCCCTACCACGTACTTACGGGCTATAGTCTGAAGTATATCGGTAGGTGCTCAAGGATGTTGGGGAGTCATTACCTTAGGACCGGAGAAATATTATTATGCCACGTACTTCGAGCTTTGACTTGAGTATATTGGCAAATCTTAATCGGAATGAGATGATCTAAATCTTAGAGTTAGGATTAAGGTCCTACCAGTCATTTCCAATATTGCATTTAGAATGAGCTTTTAGGAGTGTTGTTTGTACATCCTTGTTTGTGTAGCTGTGATTATGTGATGTGTATTCACTTCTTGTATTTTCCATATATGTATTAACTTTTTCAAAACCCTGGCTATATTATTCAAAATTTCCCTTTATTTTTCAAAACCCATGTGTATATTATCCTCTATCTTCATTCTTTTCTCTTTCGAATCAAGTTTCCTCGAAACCCTGGAAATCTTTTTTAAGTTCCTTTGATTTTTCCAAAAAAATCCAGGTATGCATGTATTCTCTTTAATTCAAGAGTCTATCCATAAGTCCTGCATTCTATCTCATCTTCTTCTTCTCTTTGCCCCAGTATTATTCCAATGGCGTCCAATTCCCTCGATGTTGTCTTTCCCAGAGATCATGCCTCATATCAAACAAGGGATGAATTCTCAGACCATCAGGCTATTCAGACTCATTCCTTCTTCTCTCGGTGGTATTATTCTTGATTCGCCACCTTCTCGCATATGTTCTCAGACCACGTGGATGACTGTGGATTGGAGATGACATCGACAGTAGGTAAGCGGACCATTAATGGAAGTCTGATTCAGGCTATGACAAAGCGGTGGAATCCACGTACCTGCACATTTTGGTTCCCATGGAGAAAGATGACTCTACTAATGGACGAATTCAATGATCTCATGGGATTGCCAGAACCAGCTGGTCCGCCAAAGGATCCTGTCGAGCAGCAGTTCCTGATCAACATCAAAGGGATAGATGTTCGAGAAGCTTTGACCAGAGCAACATGGAGCAAGTCTTGGCCTCTCACTAAGATCAGTGAAAATCAGTTCATTGACCTATTTGGACTCTATCGCAAGTGTGGAGCATACGAGAAGGTTGACACCTTGTCTCGAGCAGCGAAAGACAGAATTCAACATGCCATGATCCTATGCACAGTGGGATTAGCGTTCTTCTAGGATGGTCAGAATTTTGTTGATGTAAGAATTGTCCAGCTCTTCCGGAGATGGGGAAACAAGCATACCCGCCATCTTTCAGTTTTCATGGTCGCCTTAGCCTTCCTCTACCGAGGTTTGGCTCACTTCGCTCTTGGAGAGACCATATTGGTAGAAGGATGTACCTATGCCCTGCAGTCCTGGTTCCTACGACATATGCTATCAAGGGTCAGTTCATTCAAGTTCAACAGCAAGAAGTTGAAGTCCGTCATTCAGTGTTGAGTCTTAATCGAGAGTTTGCATCAGAAGGAGATCGTTTGGAATTACTTCGACCGGCGAGAGTCAGTTCCTCGCTACACTTATGCAAGGAGCAAGCACTATAGATTGCTTGGCCCCTTCTTCTGTGTCGATTATCATCCAGAGAGGTGTCTCAGACAGTTTTCGCAGTGGCAGATATATGTCAACACTCATTTCCCAGCAGGTAACATGCCAGAATTCAATCTGCAGTCAGATCAGTGGTCTGGGGCATACCATGTAGCCAAATACACTTAGGATTCTTTCATTTCTTTGTTTGCATTTTCGGGACCCGATGTATCTTCTGATATCAAGAGTGGTGGCAAACTATATGTCCACCCTCTCTTTGTCTTTGAATCCCTTATCAATAAAGTTTACTTTTTACTCTATTGAAAAGCTTTTCGGGCCAAATTTTATTCTTTTTTCATTTTATAACATAAATGGTCACGATTCTTGTGACGACCTCATCCCTGGTAATAGGACATTCTTTTAAATATCTCTCTTATTCTTCTTCAATATCTTTTATCATGGTTGACGACCTCGCCTAGATAACAAAGACTTCTTTTTCAGTTGTCATAAAAATGATAACACAATTATCACAAATCATGTGATGACCAAATTAGAAAACAGACAGAGAAAGAGAAGAAGACAGGTAGAAAGAGAGATAGCGACTTACCTGTAACAGCCGACGTTGCTGCTTGGAGGCGCAGCAGGGAGGGCATCGTCGAGATACGCCGGACGGGAGGGGAATCGGTGGTGTTGTCAATGAATCTTGTAGGGAGGCGGAAGAGGGAGAACGAGAGAGTAGGCACAGGCGAGAGGGCCTTTCGAGTGAGAGGCCCCTGCGTCTCGCTTTAAAGTCATGGGGAGGGCGACATATCGAGAAACCCCAAAGGGGTTTCCCTTTTCAGCTGAGGGAGGAAGGGGAGAGCGGCGCGGGGGGGGGGGAGAAAGAGGGTTTTAAAAACCCTCGCCGCCCTGCGTCGGGTGTTATAACCCTAATGGTCCGGATTTTTTTTCATGGGTTTTACACTTCTTGCACCTCACTTTATCTTTCTTCCTAACAAACTTTCAGTGTTTACATAGTATGTTTGAAGAAGAGTGTTAAAGTATGTATATATATTCTTAATATATATATCTTATTATAAGAAGTAATGTCCAACATTTTACCTTTATAACTAGGTTTGTCTTATAGGGACAGTTTAGTAACGTATGTTTTGTCTTTTATATTTTTGTAAATATTATTCTACGGTAGTGGATCTATGGTAATCAACCATAGAGTTGTTGGGATAGCTCCCAACGGCTATAATTATATCAGTTGGGAGCTCCCAACAACCATATGTGAGCTCCCAAGGCCTCTTGCCTCTTTTACATGTGTGTATAAATAGGAACTTCATGTCCCCATTCTTTTTATGCTTTTGCTAAGCATATTATCAATAAAGAATATAATTTTTTGATTGCTTGTTGCATTGTATTAAACTCTTGTTGGCTCTTTGTGTTGTCTGTAATGGACTTGTGGTCATGCACATTGTGATTGTGGTCTTGTATGCCTTTAATGGGGTCTTATTTGTATCTTATGCACATTGTGATTGTGCACATTGTAATTATGCTCTGGTATGGTTATTGCTGATATTTGTTTTTTTATCTCTTGTCCTATGTGTGGATACACTCTAATTTTGAGGATGTTGAGTTAGAGGTCAATGAGGTGACTGCTTTTGGTAATCAAACTATTGTTAGCATTTACAAATATCATTTCTCTTGTTATGATGTTAAAAATTGTGGTATATCTGATTTTTAAAATCTTTTCATGTATTTTCTAATTTTTTTGTTACTATTTTGCCCTTTTATGGGAAATGATTATTTTTTAATGCTCTATTAGCGTGCTTATAAATTATAATATTCATTGGTTGCATAGATTGATAATTTTATTGTTGTGCAGTTCTTTGAGACATTGAAATATTTCTCTTATACATATGTTGGTTGCTTATTGGCAATTTGATATAGTTGTTAATCATTTATATCTTTGTATGTAACTAGAAAGTCTAGACTGATATGTAATTATATTTTTAGTCTCTAGCAATTTGGTATTTTGTTTCTACCTTTAGTGATATGTTGATATGGAAGTTTGACTTATTGGACTATTGCATCTCTTAATTATTTTTGAAGTATTTTGAATTAAATTTTCTAGTGCCTTTTTCGTTAATATTCATGATTTAAATTATTACTACTAATGCTTGTCTCAATCATTATTGAAAATGTTTTGGAATATTTCTAAATAGTTTTGCTCGTGATTGTAATTTAAGTGATTATTCTACTTTTTATTTACTTGGGTTTTTGGCATGTTTGACCATCGTCTCTCTCTCTCTCTGTATATATATATATATGTGTGTGTGTGTGTGTGTGTGCACGCACGTACACACATTGTGTTATAATCTCTTTGTTGTAGTTGCTCTATGTTGCTTCCTTAATTCAGGAACTAAAAAATGTTGCGAATGAAAGGAAAGTTTCGTGAAGTTTTAAATATTAGAGTGCTTGGAATTCTAATGATGATTGAAGAAGCCTTGAAGCTATGAGATCTCCTCTTGAAGAGCATTTATGGAGGCAATTGAAGATCTATTCTGATCTTGTTTTTGCAAACTTTTGGTGGTCCACCGCAAGTTTGAGAGAGTGTTAGGATATATATAACATTCCCCTATGTTATTTGTCTTGTGTTACCTTGCATATACCAAAATACAACTAAGTGTACTTTGGGTATTTTCCTTTTTTGTGTGTATATTCTTGTATATTTTTAATTTTATTGTATTCAAGGTATACTTTAGGTATACCTTATAGTTTTTAGGGTAAGTATACTCATGTGTAATTGTAGGTCAGTTTTAGGATTTCCTTTTATTTAATTTTATTCATTTTTTTTTGTATTATTGGTAGCTGTTGGGATCTTATAGCTGTTAGGGCAGTGTAATGGCTAGTCAAACTAGCCTTGACTAGCCATTAGACCATCCTAACGGCTAGTCTTTTGGTGGGTTATTTTATGAGGCATATGCCCCATTGTATGCTTTTAAGAGAGGATGGATGTAAGTAGTGTTGCGTGTGTGTGAATGTTGTGGTGAGGTGGTATTGTATATTTTTTGTACATGATTGAGAGAGAATTTGTTGGCACAGAGCATCAAGTACTTGATGATTTTACAAAAGGACTATCAAGAGACATTCAATTCAAGCTGGTCTCAGGCACTTTGTATTTCTTATACAAAACTTTTATTGTGTAAAAGGGAAAGAAGAAGAAAAGTTCAGACTAGAAATGGCAATAAGGATTGTCAAATGTGTCATTGTCCCGCATGACAAAGTCACAGGAATCAATGATGAGCGGTCAGGGAGAACTTCTTGACTGCATGTTTTGCATATCTCTGTCTAATTGCACTTTCAGGAAAAGAAGGCTTCGATGATCTGTAATGCTTACCAAGGTTCACAACATTGATAACAGAAGTTATTACCCCAATAATAAAATACAGTCCGTACCATATGTTTTACAGCATGCTGCTTGATGATAAGAAGCTCTTCCCCATCTAATCAAAGTAACAGGATGAAATCTTTTATCTAACTCAAGTCCTGACATCTATAATGACCATTACAAAAACAAGTTTCCCATCACTTAATCCATTTTTTCCATATATAGTCAACGCCCTTCTACAACCAAAAAACCGATTTTGATCACTTACCTGCTGAGCACGGTGACAGTATGCAAATGCAGGTGCTAACAAGGCTAATCTGATCAAGCTAACCCAAAAGAGGAAAGAGAAAAATAGAAAACTATACATCGACCCAGAATCACCTTAAAACAGAAGCCATCATAAGCTCTTGGGGCATCAACGCACAGACCCATCAGCACACAAAAATGTGACCAAGAAAGATAACACATGAAGGATGAAACTTGGCCTCAGGATCCTACCACATTCGATTGAGAGACCCAGCTGTTTGATTTATGAAAAAGTTGAGAGACCACTTGACAAATCCTGATAATCCGCCAATGTCCAGTTTTTAGATTTTGAATTGCATCCATAATTTCTGAATGAAGTAAAGATTCTGATGTTGACAGTCCAGCACTCTGGATACAAAGCCGGGATGGGATGATTTCAGAGAGATACGTAGCTCTGTTCCATTGTAAATAATGCTGTCAGATGGAGAAGCTATACTCGTGACATCATTAACAGAATAAAGATTACCAAGCTACATAAACTGATAAAACTTAAAAGTATTGTGGTTAGTGAAAAAGAGAACAAAAATTTCAAAAGAGAGCTGCTTTCAGCATCAGCACCAACAGGTTACCCAAGCAGGTCAAGATAGCATCATATGTCATTGTGAAATCAGAATGTAAACTCTTATTTTTTTACCACATGACAATTCAGAATTCAATATTTCTTGGAGATCTTTACAGGAAAGCAATGCAAGCAAGGAACACAAAGGACATACAGGTTGTGCTGTCCTTTAACAAATTTTTGTTGTGCACAATTTTTGTACATGGAATACTGATGCAAGATCAATTTGTAAGAATGCATGAAACAAACATGAAGAAAAAGGAGCCAGATTAAAGCTTTTTTCTGGAAAACAAAAAATAACATTATCGTGAATAATAGAAGAGAAATATGACAATTTACCGTTTCAGATCAGTCACATCGAGCACCAGAGTAGCTTTCTGTTCCATGTTGCAATCAATGAAACAAAAATGCAAGTCGAGTTTTCCAGCTGTAGAGAAATAAAATATTGATTAGTTAACATAAGCAGCCTCTAGTTTTAAGCCATTCACATACATTTTATGGTAATAAAAGTAGGCTAGACTACAACATACAGGACAGGTTGATACTAATGCAATTACAAACACATTTAACATACAATAAGTCATTGAACCTCGTGTTATAAATGTAATGAGATATGTGGAAATGTAAAGAGTGCTATAAGCACTTGCAATGTCCTACAATGGACAAACAAAAGAGACAATAGCCAAGTCCACTAATGGACAATACATACACAAGCCTTGCGAAAGGCAAAAATATAAAAGCCACTTTATTGAAAAAGAGAATTCTCAAGCACGATGAAAATACAAAGGGGTTCACCCCTATTTATACAAAAAGAAATGAGAAGAAGGGATGCTACATGGCCTCTAAAGGAGAGCCAAAAAGAGGGCTCCCATGGAGTCGTTGGGAGCCCTCAACGGTCACATTTGTGACCGTTGGGGGGGGGGGGGGGGGGGGGGGGCAATGGCTCTATGGTGGGACCCCTTTTCGGTTATTGCAAAAAGAAAAAAAAACTAAATATATTTTAAAAGGCTAAATTAAAAAATAGTTGTTTTCTAAAAAAACTATATGAAAAGATAAAAATACCCCTATCGGGTATCACACACACACACATATATATATATTTTAACACACACCCCTCAAACTTTACGGAGAGATGACAAAAACTTTGCCAAGAAGAAACATGAAGCGGGGAGCAAGAAGGGCTTTAGTAAAGAAGTCTGCCAACTGATATTTTGAAGTGACATATGAAAGAGTAATTGTTTCTCGTAAAAATTCATCCAGAACATAATGACAGTCCATCTTGATATGTTCGGTGCACTCATGAAAGGTGTGATTGCTTGCAATATATATGACACTCTTGTTTTCACAACATAACTTTCAAGTTCCAGCAATATCAACCCTCATGTCATTGAGAAGACTGTGAAGCCAAACTAGTTTCATTGTTGTGGTTGTCATAGCTCAATATTCAGCTTCATAAGAAGATAGCGAGACTTATTGTTGCTTCGTGCATCTTCAGGCAATTAAGAAATCTCCTAAAAAGACACAAAAAGTGGTAATTGAGATTCTATTATTAGGGTTACCTCTCCAATCAGCATCAGTATAAGCAAGAAGGCTTGATGAAGAAGATGAGGATATAAATAGCCCTTTATTTATAGTGTTTTTGATGTAACGGATAACCCGAAGCACAATGCTCATATACACAGTTGTAAGAGCATGTTGAAATTGGCTTGCAGAGTGAACCACATGAGCGATGTTTGCTCGGGTGATGGTTAGGTAAATGACAGATCCAATGAGTTGTCTGTAGGATGTGGGATCTTCTAGAAGAACCTCGTTCTCCAACCTTAATTTGTCATTAATGACCTCTAGAGTCTCTACCTTTTTATCATCTGAAATGACAGACTTGGTACATATACCTGCAACAAGCTTCATCTGTGACAAAATATATCCTCTAGGAGAATATGTGACTTCAATACCAAGAAAATATCTAAAGAATCCTAAATCAGACATGTCAAAATTATTTTTTAACAAGGTTTTAACATCAACAATACTTTTGATCGTTTCCAGTGATAATCATGTCATCAACATAAAATAATAAGATAACAATGCTAGTACCTGCACTTTTAACAAAGAGAGCAGTGTCAGTATAACATGAGTGAAATCCTAATTTAACCATGATATCACTAAAATGATCATACCAAGCTTTGGGGGCTTGTTAAAGATTATATAAGGCTTTTAAGAGTTTAAGGGTTTGACCTTGTCCAATATTAATTTCGGGTGGTGAATCCATATATACTTCTTCATTTAAATTCTCATTTAGAAAAGCATTTTTCACATCGAGTTGATATATACGCCATTTTTTGGTTGATGCAACAGCTATTAGAGTTCTGACACTAGTCATTCGGGTTACGGGAGTGAATGTTTCCTCAAAGTCGATTCTATATTCTTGCGAATATTCATTCGCTACTAACCTGACTTTATATATTTCTAAGGATCCATCACTTTTAGTTTTAACTTTAAAGACCCAGCAAAATCCAACAGTTTTTTATGCGGAAGGAGTTTGACTATTTCCCAAATATTACCCTTTTTTAACGCATCTAATTCTATTTTCATTGCTTCAACCCAATGTGGTAGAGTTTTAGCTTGATCATAATAAGTGGGTTTATAATATGAATGGAAGGTTATCAAACATGCCCGATAATTGGGTGCTAAAGACTCATAGGATGCAAACCTATTAGGTGCTATTGATTCTCTAGAAGAGTGCTGAGTGGGGGGCTCTTCTGAAGATTCAAAAATTTTAGAGTATTTCTCTAAGGCACTAATAGGCCTTTCTTGATCTCTTCAGGTGTAAACATTAATATTTTCAGTACTAGAACCATTATTTGGTGGTGACATATCAAAGTTGGACAAATCACAAGTATCTTCTATACTTTCAAGATGATTCATAGAATCATCATTTATGTCATCAATACGATCACGTAAAAACATATAATCACTTTCATTTGATTTTACCATTTTTTCAAAACTATTCTCATCTTCTAAGAAAGTTACATCTTTTGAAACATACAACTTGTCATTTTTTAAATCAAAACACATATAGCCTTTTTTATTTTCCCCATAACCTAGAAAAGCACATTCAATTGCCTTTGGAGACAACTTATTTCTCTTATTTAAGAGAACAAAGCATTTACAACAAAAAATGCGAAGGCGATTGAAATCCGGAGAGAATTTAAAAAGTTTTTCATAAGGAGAGGCATTCTTTAATTTTGAGGAAGGCATTCTATTGATTAGGTATGTTGAAGTTAAGACGGCTTCGGCCCAAAAAAATTTTGAAATATTTCGAGAGACAAACAATGTTCTAGCGGTTTCTATAATATGCCTATGCTTTCTTTCCGCTAGTCCGTTTTGTTTTGGAGTTCTAGGGCATGATGTTTTGTGACAAATTCTATTTTGAGTTAAATAATTTTGGAATTCATTAGAAAAGTATTCACCACCGGAATCGATTTTCAAAGTGGATATATTACTTTGAAATTGATTTTGAATTTTTACATGAAATTCTTTAAAGAAGGAAAACACTTCTGATTTGTAACTAAGAAAATAGATCCAAACATATCGAGTAAAATCATTGATGGAAGTGATATAGAAGGAGTAACCCCCTTTAGACATGACCGGAGATGGACCCCAAACATCCGAGTGCACCAATTCAAAGGGTCTTGAAGAAATACAAGTTCTAGTTGGAAAAAGAATAGACTTCATTTTTCTAAAACTACAATATTTACAATTAATGTCTTTTTTTCTTACAAAATTTGTTTCCAAACGGAAAAAGATACATTTTTTAATAGCTTGGAAGACCAAGCATTTTATGCCAAGTTTCAATACTTTTTTCTTGGACATAAGAACAAAAATAGTTTGTAGGAAGGTTTAGATGATTCATATAGTAGAGGTCCCCCTTCCTATAGCCTTGCCCAATCCGCTTCCTAGACCGGAGATCCTGCACAAAGCAACCATTAGATGAGAAAGACATTTCATATCCATGGTCGGCAATTTGGGAGACCGAAAAAAGGTTTAAAGTTAGTTTTGGAACAACTCCAACTTTTGGAACAACTCCAACTTTTGGAACAAAAAAATTTTGTGAATTTTTTTAGTTTAGCGTTCCAATACTAGAAATTTTCAAAAAGGTTCCATCGGTCATAGAAACACAAGAGCCTTTTGAATTGGTGCAAACATCGACTAAGGCATTTTCATGAGGGGTCATATGAAAAGATGCTCCGGAGTCTAAGATCCAAGAGTATGTACAGGGTGATGATGTAGACGCAATGGCCGCACCCGATGTGGAGGAAGTAGCTTTAAGGATTTGTTGAAAAGCCATGGATATTTGACCAAGGGTCTCTTTGAGGTCATCATTCTTGCATTCATCTTCTTTGGTGGTAGATTCTTCAAGAGAGGCCACCTTAGATTTGAAAGTTCCAATGAGCTTTGGGCAAGCGAGTTTAATGTGACCCGGCTCATAGCAATGATGGCAAACAATAATTTTTCTTCCTTCGTTGTAGTTTCCATGTTTACCAAAGTGGAGGGATTTATAGGTTTTTACATTGTCGGGCTTGGATATGGCAAGCACTTCATCAACATTCTTACTCATGCCAAGTCTTGTTTCTTCTTGGGTGATTTCGGCAATGGCATCCTCTATGGAGAAGTGATGAGCTCACTTGCTCAAATTCGGGACATAACCCAAATAAGAATTAGAACAATCGATCTTGTTCCATTTGCTTGTGTCTTAATTCGACATCTTCCATAGCAACCCATTTTGGCTATAAAAGAGCCAACTCATCCCATAGTGGATTTAAAACACTATAGTAATCTTGAATACTTGAATCACCTTGTTTGGGGGTTCTAGTTTTTTTCTTGCAAAAAATATGTTCTTGCAAGATCCTTTTGGGTATACATGCCCTTCATAAAAAACCAAGCCTCATTCAACCGGCGAAATTTATTTATATTAGCACATACCTTGAGCTCGACATTGTTCATGAACCAAGCAAGGATTTTTGCGTGATTGCTTTCCCAATTTCAACTTCTTTTTCATGATTTTTAATGGCTTTGAGGCGAGCATCTCCTTCAAGAGCCTTTTCTTGACCACCTTCGATCTTTGTGAGCTCTAATCTAGGTTTCGGAATGGAACCCATAACATACCCCCAAAGTTTCTTACCTTTGAGGTTGTTCTCCATAGCCGATGCCCACATCATGTAGTTCTTTCCATTGAGTTTAAAGGATAAGTCAATTTTTGCTTTCATAATGCCACCAAGAAGGGACACAATAGATTCGAAATATGCGTACCACGCTTTTTCTTTTAAGAACCGAGTGACTCTGATACCATGTAATGAGATATGCAGAAATATAAAGAGTGTTATAAGCACTTGCAATGTCCAACAATGGACAAACAAAAGAGACAATAGCCAAGTCCACTAATGGACAATACATACACAAGCCTTGAGAAAGGCAAAAATATAAAAGCCTCTTTATTGAGAGAGAGAGAGAGAGTTCTCAAGCATGAAGAAAATACAAAAGGGTTCACCCCTATTTATACAAAAAGAAATGAGAAGAATGGAGGCCACATGGCCTCAAAAGGAGAGCAAAAAGGGGGGCTCCCATGGAGTCGTTGGAAGCCCCCAACGGTCACATTTGTGACCGTTGGGGGCCCCAACGACTCTATGGTGGGGCCCCTTTTTGGTTATTGCAAAAAGGAAAAAAAAAAAACTAAATGTATTTAAAAAGGCTAAATTAAAAAATATTTGTTTTCTAAAACAACTATGTGAAAAAACAAAAATACCCCTATCAGGTATATATATATATATATATATATATATATATATATATATATATATATATATATATATATATATATATATATATATATATATATATATATATATATATATATATACACACACACACACACACACACAAATACATATTTTAACAATAAAAAGTGAAATCCTAAAACTAAAAACAATATTAGGGTGAGGATGTGAGCTGAAGAAAAAGAACATTCATATAAGGATATGCTTACACCAAATCCATATAACCTTTGATATTTAAAGACCATTAAAGATTCCGTTCACAAGAAAAAAGAAATGGAACTATTTGAATCAATTCTTTTGGAATTCTTAACAACCATGCATCATGACAAAATTGATAATAAGGCATTAGGAAACCTCTTAAGATACCTCTAAAGAATTAAATGAATACATGTGTAGATGCAACCGAATAAATGAAATAGTGAATCCATATGATAAACCAATATAAGGTGTGCAATCCAAAAATAACAAAATAAAAAATGAGGAATTTGGTCAAAATGATGTGCTGAAATGTTTGTTCGACTGGCATGGGCATTGTGGGAGGAAGGCCAAAAACAAACAACCTATGTCACTGAGTTTAGTAAGAATCGTTGCTACAATTTCTCATATCAAAGACATCTCATGAAACAATAAGTTTACCAGAATCATCGACAAAACATCTATAGCCTTTATACTCATCATCATAACCAACAAACTGACAAGGCCTGGCTCTTGGAGAAAACTTGTCCATAAGAGTCTTATGGATGTGAACCTAGCACATACAGCCAAAAACCTTAATGTGTGATTAATCAAGTTGTTTTCCAAACATTAAGGAATACAGTGTATGACCATTCATATTCATCAAAGGCATTCGGTTAACAAGAAAAGTTGTGGTATGGAATGCCTTTGTCCATAAATCAATCTTAAGGTTTGACTCGACCATCATAGTAAGGGCAGTTTCAACTATATGACTATGTTTACGCTCAACAACACCATTTTGTTCTGGTGTTCTAGGACACCACGCCTCATGCAAGATGCCATTATTATGAAAAAATTGTTTGAATACACTGGATGTGTACTCGCCACCACCATCACTCCTGAGGGTAAGGATTTTATGAAAAAAAAATGGTTTTCAACATAATTCTTCAAACGTTGGAAGGAAGAAAGTATTTGATCCTTAGATTTAAGAAAAAGGATCCAAGTATATCTGATGAAATCATCTATAAAGCTACCATAATATCGAGATTTAGAAAAGGAGAGAACAGGAGCAGGCCACCAGAGATCAGTATGAATCAACTCAAAAGGAAAGAAGACATGGCTCTTACAAATTTGATAGAAAGAACAAATTGATGAAGTTTTGGGAATCTTGTTGTTCAAAGGAACAAAATTCTTATTACATAAAACACTCAGAAAATTAAAATTGCAATGATCGAGTCTTTGATGCCACAACTCAGTCTCTTTATAAGACATAAAAACTGAACTAAAGGATGATGATGACGGAAGTTGAGATCCACCGATGACATAAATTCCTACATCTCCTTCCTTCAACAAAAATCCGATTCGTGTGAAGCTCCTTCACAGAAACAGAAGATGGGGTAAAGAAAATATAAGACTTAAAGTCTTAAAGAAAATGAGGTTATGTTGAATACCAGGAACAAGAAAAGTGTTTGGAAGATGCATAACGCCAAAACTTGTGGGAACAACAGTTTTCCCTACATGAGTGATGTGGTGGTGTCCTCCATCACCAGTGACTATTCTACCCATGCCATGAGAAGGGACTGCATTAAGAAGCTTACTTGAATCCCTGGTCACATGGTGTGCAGCCTCAGAATCAAAATATTAAGCATTGGAGTGTCGATTGAATGCCCTTGATGTGCTACATGTTGCTGCCCATGGAGAAGATGAATTGGCTGGAGTTGCCCAGGTATTTGCAAGAGGATCTGGTTCACACTTAAGTTGGAGAAGCCAGCACTTAGAGTATCAAGATCTTGGGCTCTGACTTGAGGTGAATAGGATGCTGGATGGAACCGAGGAGTAGCATATTTGAAACCCATGTGAGGTGGCGCACGTGGCCCTAGAGAATGAGGAAAGACCAGCAGCTGCTAAGGCTCTAAAACGTGCAAGGATGGGAATTGTAGGTGGACAATAGGAAGACACATATCTCCAGTAGCAATCAGAACTAGTATGACAACGCTTCTCGCACATGTGACACATGGTGTTATTTGGTCTTAAACATGATGGAGTGGGTAGTATACCTGATCCGCGCCCATATTGTTTGCCTTTGCACGATCATGGTGGTCTGGGTGCAGCAAGTCCAGTGAAAAGAACTTCAGGTTGAGAAGTAGTCGGTTCCTTCTTGACATTGGCTGATATATGAAACAAAGCTTCATGTTCCAGAAGTTAGTTAGGCCAGTATACATTGTAACAAACATGTCACACTCAGGTCCTAATCCCCTAATGGTCTTGATTCAAATATCATCATCAGCTATTGGAGATCCAGCAACAACCAATTGATCTGTGATAGACTTGATTTGATTGAGATATTCAATGACATGAGTCACCAAACTTCAGTTCAATAAATTTTTCCTTTAAATGATAGATTTTTGGGTAGAAATCTGCTTGAACTAATGATATAGTGTCAGCCACAACTTGCATGTTGAAACTCCCGTAGATACCTGCAATAAAACTTTCTTTGAGAGAGTAGCTGTAATAAAAGCAACTATGGATTGGTCATTCTACTTCGAAGCTGAATACATTGGATTCTTTGTAGCAAACTGCCCCTCTTTTGCATCTAGGGTTACAACGAATTCATCAGGCATAGGCAGAACCCCATCAAGATGCCCCAACAAATCAAGATTGTTGATCAAGGGTATAATTTGCTTTACCCAGCTTATAAAGTTTGAAGAATCCAGCTTGTCAGAAACAAGCTCATTCAAGAATGAGGAATTAGTGTTCGAATTGTGGGAAGACATCTTAACACAAGATGATTCAACGATTTCAAAGAAAATGAGAGAGAGAGGTCTCAAACACAAATCTGACTAAACTCGGATCAGCAAATCAATCAAAACGGGGAATGGCGTGAGTAAGAAGGAAGTAAATGGGGATCAAAATTAGGGATCACCTGCAGGAATGACATCAGCAATAAGGTCCGCAATTTTTTTTAACAGATCTTATCACAAAAAAAAATTAAGGGATTTTTCCTCTCTTCTTTTCGGCCTCTTTTTGTGATTCTTTCTTTTTTATTAATCACACATTTCTTTTAGTTCCTCCCTTTCCTTTTTTTGTATCAGTTTTTTTTTAAATAAATAAATTGACATCCTCCTTTTTTGAGATGATGGTACTGCCTTTCAAGGTAAACTAGAGGAATATCAGAGATGATATGGACTCAGATCTGATTAGGGTCTGATCAGATCTGATCAGGGTGGACAGGTTAAAGAAAGAAGACACAATCAGAAACGAATATCAGATCTGATACGATCAGATCTGATCAGCCTAGACTTTGATTCAGATCTGATTGGATGCAACAAAGGAATATGGGAAACGATTTAGATCTGGACTGGAGGGGAAGGGAATGAAGGAGAAATGACTTATCTGAAAGAAGAGGCAGATATTGTTCATCAGCAATGTCACATGGGTGCGGGTGCGGGTGCGGGTACGGGAGCGGGTGTGCGGCAGGGGCAAAAATGTAATATATATATATATATATATATATATATATATATATATAATTTTGAAGTTTTAACAGTAACACTAATAAAATAAAAAACAATTATCGTGAGTACATTTTAAAAAACAAAAATTATATATATGCTAAAATTCATCATTATAAGACTGTATTAACCACGCTTAATCGAGTTTCTTCATTAAGCTCAATTGGTCTGAGCCGAGTTTAATAGTTTAATCGAGCACTGCTGGATGCATATAATGTAATAACCCGAGTAAAAAAATATATCGTTTGGAACCGGGCTGGATCCGACCCGGGTGATAAGTCGGTTGTGTGCTTTTAACAGCACGCAGCGACGAAAGGGGGAGGTTCTCGAAACCTCCTACCCCCTCTCATCTCTCGGTCTCTCTCCCCCGACCGACTCCCTCTCTCTGTGTTGCCGAGCTTTGCCACCGACGCCGACGACTCGCCGCCGGCCACCGCCATTGCCCCGGGTGCTGCAGACGTCGACGATCATAGCCGTCAGCGACCTTCGACTGCCGGCGACCGTCGCCACCACCTTCTCCCCCTTCTCTTGTCATCGGTGACCTTCGAGCTCCGGCAACCCCCACTGTTTCCTCCCCTTTCTTTGCAACCACCGGCGATCGTGCCGACGATCACCTGACACCAGTGGCCATCGATCGTCGGTGACCTCTTGTCAGTGACCTCTGCTCTACCTCCCGTCGTCGGCCATCTCCCCCTTCGAGCTGGTGTCGGTGACCCGCCATCGGCCACCTTCTTCTCCCTCTTTTGCTATGAGCGTTGACCTCCCACGACCGCAGCCGCCGGCCATAGCATCGCTTTTGTTCTCCTCACTGCCTCGGCACCCTCTATCGGTGTGTGATCCTGTCACCCTCTCGCTTTGCTGCCGTCTTCTGAGGTAAACCCCTTCTCCCTTCTTTTTCTCCTTTGCGAGGGGTTGATCGACAGGGGGGCTGAGCCCCGTGTCGTCGCCTCTTGCCGGCAGGGGGTTAAACCCCCTACCTTCCTTTTGGAATCGGTCGACAGGGGGGTGGGGCTGAGCCCCCTGTTGTCGCCTCTTGTCGGCAGGGGGTCCTGTTCCCCCTGTCCTTGCTAGGTCGGCAGGGGGCTTCGCTTCCCCCTGCCCTTCTTGTTGTGCTGGCAGGGGACAACGTCCCCTTGCCATTCGCTTTGTAGGTAGGGGGCTCTGTCCCCCTGCCATTTGTCTTGTCGACAGGGGGGTTCCTCTCCCCCTGTCCCTTTTGTGTTTCCCGGCAGGGGGCGAAGCTCCCCCTGCGCTTTGCCGGCAGAGGGCGAGGCCCCCCTGCCTCCTTTGGTTTCCTAGCAGAGGGCTAAGTCCCCCTGCTTTGATGTTTACGAGCAGGGGACAAGGCCCCCTGCACTTTGTTTGTTCTCTGGCAAGGGGCTTTGCCCCCTGCGTTGTTCTTGCTGTCGGCAGCCCCTGCCTTCCCATGTTCTGGCAGGCAGAAAGCCCCTGCTCCCTGCCCCTATTGCTTTTTGCCGAGCAGGGCTGAGGCCCCTGCCTCTAGCACTGCAACCTGCGGGAACCCTTGCAGCCTTTGTTGCTCTTCTGCTTCCTGCAGGGAGTTGAGCTCCCTGCCCTTTTTGCTTGCCAATAGGGGCCGATGGCCCCCTGCCCTTTGTGCACAAGTCTATACCCTTGGCCGACAGGCCCGGGTAATCTTCGAAACTACATCATGATGGGGATAAATCATTACAATCGTTAGTCTTCAACGAGGAATTCCTAGTAAGCGTGAGTCATCAGCTCGCATTGACTACGTCCCTCTTTTGGTGGCAAGGGTCATTTGGCCTTGCCCCATCCTTTTTTCGAGTCAATTGGAACAGTTGGCCCTAGCCCTATGTATCGGAGAAGTCGAGTCTTCTCCTTGCTTTTGCTTTTGTCTGGGTTGCATGTTAATATCGCATATTTGCAGCTACGACGGATCTCACTCGCGCTCCGCGACCCGAGCCGTCCATCGTGTACATCCGCAGACGCCAGCAAGCTCGTAACTCTCCAAGGTAGGAGAAGATTGCACGGAAGACTTGGATAATTAAATTAAGTTCAATTAAACTAAAAACGATCATTAAATGAATATATATATATATACAAATATATATATTTATACGAGTATGCACTTCACTCAAGGACGCAGTTTCGCGATCCTTGCCCTTTACCTTCTATCAGTCTTTACTTGTCGTCGTGCATCGCGTCGAGATCTTGCGTTGCACTCCTGCTTACAGTTTTTATTTGTCGTCACGCATCGCGTCGAGGTTTAGCGTTGCACTTCTGCTTACCGCCTTTACCTTGCCATCGCGCTCTGCGCCTAGGCTCTTGCTTTTGCATATGTGTTGGTATCACCTTGCTATTGCAGATGGCATGCAGGTTCTTGCACTTTGCGTATGCCTTAAAGACATCCTCGTGGAGGATGCAAGGGGCATTTACCACTCTCTCTCTCTTGAGACGAGAGTTGAGTTGGGAGCTAGCGTTACATCCTCGTCTAAGGAAAGGGATACCTTGCAAGGATCCTGACTCTTCGAGTATGCAGTCCTGCAGAGGAGTTGGGGTTCGAGCGAACTACTTAGCAGGGGTTCTGTTGAGAAACTTGTATCCCGTCTATCGAGGCCGGTATCGAGTCATGCGAGGCTTGTAGATACCCCGATAGCGGAGAAGATTCTAGAAAATCGCATGCATAATGTTGGCACAAAGTACTGTTGTTTCAAAAGATAAAGTAAAGTTGATAAACATTATATCTTTGTGAAACACTCCTGTTGATGCTTCTATTGAAGAGCTATACCCCCTTCATCCTAGAGTATTTGTAGTCGTGCACGACACGTCTAGTACTGCGATAATCGGACGAGACGGTCATGCGACCTCGAATAGTGCTAAATGCACAATGTTGTAATCACCTAAATGGCCTCACATTCGCCTTCACAGGCAAGATGCTCGAGTGGTTTAAAGACCACAACATAGGATGGGTCGTTAGTTAAGCAACCCCTAACGCACCCATTCGCTTCTGGTTGTTCTGTCAAGGGAGAGGACAGAGCAGTACAAAACTCCAATGGACAGGTTGTGAAAATGTCTACAAAGAGACAATACGCATACAAGCACAAATACTTTGCACGAAGGCACTCTCACAACACTTGAACAAAATACGCAAAAAAGGATAAATGTAGCAAACATGCACTAAGGCATGTATTTCATAAAATAGCAAATGCTTGAGACTCTCAAGCTTATTTTACAACAAGGGGGAACACCCCTATTTATACAAGAGCAAAGGGGTGCAAAGGGGGGCTCCCCAAAGGAGTCGTTGGGGAGCCCCCAACGACTCTATTGGGGGGACCCCCAAAGCACCTTTTATAAAATAAAAAGAAAAAATAAAATTAAAGAAAGAATTACAAAAAATAAAAAAGAAATACAACATATTCCAAATGGAATATGCGCAAAATGTGAAATGACAGGAATACCCTTTTTGGGTAAAAGAGAAAAAAGGGAAAAATATATAAATATATATACTTATATATAGAGATATGTATCTATATAATATATGCATATGTATCTCTATGTATATAAGTATATATATTTATACTTACAATAATGTTTTTGAGTATACATTTTAACTCCCCCCCCCCCACAAACTTACGGTGTGATAACCGCAAGTTTGTCAAGAAGGAAATGAAATCTGAGCGAACAAAGAGCTTTTGTAAAGAAGTCTGCAAGTTAATACTCAGACGTCACGTATGGTAAATCAATGACCTTCTTTAAGTATTCTTCCCTGACATAATGGCAGTCCATCTCTATATGCTTTGTTCGCTCGTGAAAGGTGTGATTTTTGGCAATATAGATTGCACTTTTATTGTCACAGCATAGCTTTGTTGGTTCTCTGATAAGCAATACCATATCTTCCAAAAGGCGTCGAATCCATACAATTTTCATGGTAGTGGATGCCATGGCTCTGTATTCGACTTCGGTGGATGACAGAGAGACATTTTGTTGGTTTTTACATCGCCATGAGATCAAGGACTCACCTAAGAAAACACAAAAGCAAGTGGTGGAGTGACGGTTACTAGGGTCACCTCCCCAATCAGAGTCAGTATAAGCAAGTAATTTTAATTCAGAGGAAGAGGATAGAAATACTCCCTTGTTCATTGTTCCCTTCAGATATCTGATGATGCGAAGGACAGCACTCATATGAACGGTTGTAGGAGCGTGCTGAAACTGGCTGGCGATGTGTATAGCATGAGACAAATCAGGTCGAGTAATGCTAAGGTACATTAAAGAACCTACCAACAGCCTGTCAGGAGTAGGATCAGTTAAAGAAACTCCATCGTCAATCTTCATTTTTTATACCACGACTTCAGGAATCTCGCATACTTTGTCATCAGAAATTCCTGATCTGTCAATAATCTCACAAGCAAGTTTAGACTGAGATAAAAATTAATCATGTTGCAAATAGGCAACCTCAATTCCAAGAAAATATGTCAGAAAACCCAAGTCTGACATCTCAAATTTTGAAGTCAAGACGGACTTAATACCCTTGACTCATTGAACATCATCACCTGTAATTAGCATGTCATCAACATAAAGTAATAGAATCACAATTCTTGCATTAGATTTTCTAGTAAATAGAGCAGTATCAGTATAACATGAGGAAAAACCATTTTCCATCATTACACTTATAAACCTGTCATACCAAGCTTTGGGGGCATGTTTCAAGCCATAGAGGGCCTTGCGAAGTCGAAGAACTTTGTCTTTAGGAATCTTCATGTCTGGTGGGGCATCCATGTACACTTCTTCGTTAAGATCACCATTTAAAAAAACATTTTTCACATCCATTTGAAAAATGTTTCAATTTTTAATAGATGCAATAGTAATAAAACATCTAACTGTAACCATTCGAGCAACAGGAGCAAAGGTTTCTTCATAATCAATTCCATATTCTTGCTCATACCCTTTTGCGACTAAGCGAGCTTTATACCTTTCCAAAGATCCGTCGCTCTTAGTCTTAACCTTAAAAACCCATCGACAACCTATAGTTTTCTTTCCTATGGGTAGAGTTTGGAAATCCCAAGTTTCAGCTCTTTTAAAAGCATTAAGTTCATTTCGCATAGCTTCTTGCCATTCTATACATTTTTTAGCTTCTTCAAAATTTCTTGGTTCAAAATAAGAATGAATGGCACTAAGACAAGCCCTATATCGAGGTGAAAATGAATCAAAATAGACAAAACGAGTTGGAGGTCTCCTATTCCTCTCAGATCTCCAGTGATCGAGAGCAGGAACAAGCTCACTATATTGATCAATAGCACTTCTAAAGGTGTCTTGGTTTCTACATGAGTAGGTTATTTGATCACTTGAAATTCTGTTTTCTTGTACATTGAGTGGGTTATGTTCTTCAACATCATCATCAATTTCCTCATCATGGTTTGATGATACATCATCATCACTAGATATATCATCATTACTAGATAATAAGTCAAAAAGGAAGGAGTAATCAAAATTTTCTTGTTGAGAAACATTTTTTTCAAATCCACTTTCATTCTCAAAAAAAGTTACATTTCTAGAGACATATAACTTATCATCTCGAAGATCATAACAACGAAACCCTTTTTGAGTTTCGGAATATCCAAGAAAGGCGCAGGGGATAGCTTTGGGAGAGAGCTTGTCATTTTTATCCCTAAGTATAAAACACTTACAGCCAAAAACTCGTAACCTATTATAATCAGGTTCAAACTTATATAAAATCTCAAAAGGGGATATTTTCCCTAATATCCTAGATGGTAAGCGATTTATTAGATAAACAGAAGCAAGAGCTGCTTCAGCCCAAAAAAATTTAGGAATGTTTTGGGAAATTAGAAGGGTCCTACTGGTCTCAATGATCTGCCTATGTTTTCTCTCGGCCAACCCATTTTGTTGAGGGGTTTTAGGACAAGACCTTTGGTGAATAATTCTGTGATCCTCAAGATATACTTTAAATCGGTTGGAGAGATATTCTCCTCCATAATCACTTCTAAAAATCTTTATATTACTGTTGAATTGATTCTTGATCATTGAATGAAAGGTTTTAAAACACGTAAAAACTTCATGTTTGAACTTAAGAAAATAGATCCATGAATATCTGGAGAAATCATCCACAAAAAATGACATAATAAGAAAAGCCTCCTTTTGAAACAACAGGTGCGGGTCCCCAAACATCGGAATGAACAATTTCGAAGGTTTTAGATGAGAACATAGTTCTTTGCTCAAAAGGTAAACTTTGCATTTTTCCGAGAATACAATCATTACAAGAAAATGAACTTTTACATAGGACCTTCGCAAAATGTAAATAAGATAACTTGGTGATATTAGGATGACCAAGTCTTTTGTGCCACATATTTATATATTTGTTTCGGACAACATTACAAAAAGATTTTGGAACTTGAAGAGATTTCATATAGTATAAGTCTCATTTTCTAAAGCCTTCCCCAAACAATTTCCCGGACCGGCGATCATGTATTAAACATTTATCATACGAAAATTTAATATCGCAACCATGGTCCGAGAGTTGAGAAACAGAGAGAAGGTTTAAGTTTAGTTTAGGTATAAATCTAATTTTTAGAATGAAAAAATCTTGAGTTTCAAAATTACCTATTCCTTTAATTTCAAGAGAGGTTCCATCCGCAGTGGAAACAAAGGATGAAGAAACATTTTTTGAATAATCGGAAAGCGAAAACATGTTTGGGGACATATGAAAAGATGCACTTGAGTCCAAAAGCCAAGAGACTTTACCTGGAAAGGAAGAAGTAGACATGGCGGCACTGGAGGTAGCTCCCTTGAGGAGAGGTTGAAGGGCTTCCACTATTTGATTTAAAGAGAGTGACCCACTTGATGATGCCTCTTCCTTTTATGGTACACCGGTGGTAGCCATGGCGAGAAGCTTCTTCCATTTGGGACATATGGGCTTGATATGCCCCGGTTCTTTACAAAAATGACAAATAATCTTGTTATAGTCTCTCTTTCCTCTTTGTCCACCATCACCTCCTTGATTTTGTGATTTGAAGTAAGGAGGACGATAGGTCTTTACATTATTTCTGGGTCTTTATACGGCATTGACCTCATTGTTTTCTTCATAATTACAAGGAACCGCAAGAACATTTGATCCTTGTTTACATAAACTCATACGAGTCTCCTCACCACTTAATTTGGTGAGAACATCTTCAAGAGAGGGAGGAGTAAACGAGGATAGAAGTGATGACCTTATTTGGTCAAATTCCGGTCTTAACCCATTCAAAAAATTGAAGAACCGATCTTCTTCAAGTTGCTTGTGGCGGAGTTCAATTGCCTCTCCACTCCATTTTGATTCAAGCATGGAAAGCTCATCCCAAATGAAGGAAAGGTCGGCAAAATATTTCCTAATAGACATTTCACCTTGAGTAAGGGAGAAGACCTTCTTTTGAAGGTAATATTTATGGGATAGATCTCTTTATGTATACATTTTCTCGAGATAATGCCAAGCTTCCGATGCTCTTTTGAACTTGACAATGTCGGCATTAATCTTTGTTTCAACGGATGCGAAGAACCAAGAAAGAATCTTGAAGTTCTTCATTTCTCAATCGTCATGCTTCTTGGAGTATTCTTCAAGAGCTTTGATCATTTCCTCGCCCTCAAGAATCTAGATTTCAATTACGTCAATCACGGTTATTTTGGGTTTCGGTTCCGGAATTGTGACTTGCACATAACCCCATAATCCTTTTCCTTTTATGTGAGCCTCCATGTTCCTGTCTCAAATATGATAGTTGGACCCATTTAACTTGAAGCCAAGAGCAAAGTGACTCTTTCTCACCCATTAAGGAGTAAAGAAAAGGAGAAAAAGGGTGTACCAACACAATGTTTCAACTTCTAGCTTCCACAAGATCCTTCTAAAATATTTGAAAAGCAAGATCCACCACTTCAACCTCTAAAGATCCGAAGGCACGGTTTTTGAGGCACTCGAAAAAGGGAGAATCCCATTATCCTCAATCACCAACCGAGCTCTGATACCATGTGAAAATGTCTAAAAGAGACAATACGCATACAAGCACAAAGGCACTCTCACAACACTTGAACAAAATACGCAAAAAAGGATAAATGTAGCAAACATGCACTAAGGCATGTATTTCATAAAATAGCAAATGCTTGAGACTCTCAAGCTTATTTTACAACAAGGGGGAACACCCCTATTTACAAGAGCAAAGGGGTGCAAAGGGGGGCTCCCCAAAGGAGTCGTTGGAGGCCCCCCAACGACTCTATTGGGGGGACCCCCAAAGCACCTTTTATAAAATAAAAAGAAAAAATAAAATTAAAGAAAGAATTACAAAAAATAAAAAAAAATACAGCATATTCCAAATGGAATATGCGCAAAATGTGAAATGACAAGAATACCCTTTTTGGGTAAAAGAGAAAAAGGAAAAATATATAAATATATATACTTATATATAGAGATACGTATACATATAATATATGTATATGTATCTCTCTATGTATATAAGTATATATATTTATACTTACAATAATGTTTTTCAGTATACATTTTAACACAGGTTGTTAACAACCACCCTACGAGCAACGATCCGGCCTCCCCAGTCAATGGAGTTAAGGGGAAAGGGGCTACAATAGTTAGCTCAACACTTCTGTAGAAGTTGGATGCATCTGTGGCACTGCTTTTCAGCCTCTGGGGAATCCTCTCTCGGCTAAAGTCGTCCCCTTTGGAGCGGACTCAACTAGCTATTCGGGTTATTGAAAATACATAGAATAACAGACGCCCGAACTAGTCTCAGTTGTTTCTACGTTTTGCATGTGCGTACCCGCAGGCCAGTAATATCGAAACATAAAGTCTATTCACACTGGTCGATTGTTTGCTTGCTCGGTAATTCAATATGCTACTTGTTGAGTTGTACCCGTCAGTCGAGACGTCACCCTAGTTTGTTAAAATGTTTACGTCGTTCTTTGCTAAGTAACATCTAGCTTCTCATATTAGTTAAATGCTTATACTAATAGCAGTATGCCAGTTGCTACATATTAGCATGTGACTTGCTTTATCCCTTGATCGAACTGGTTGGTGCTTATTGTAATGTAGCACTTGTTAGCTTGCATCTCTTACTATTGATGTGATTGCATACAGCTCGTAATCTACGAACTGGTGGCAACTAGGATTGATGTGGTTGTTTGTCCTATAAGTTGCTTACATATTGTGATATAACTGTTGTTGTATGATTGCTTATGAATGGCTTGTGATGCAATGGTTTATGCCTTACGATTAATTTAATTATTTGTTGATAGACCGAGTCATTTGATGGTAATTGTATGTATTGCGAGCATTGTTGTGAGTGCTTGTCTTATTCAGTTGTTTTGTTTGGCTGTCGAATAGAGTTAGTTACTCTTCGCCTATAGAATTAGCTGGATTGCCATATCTGCATGTTCTCGTGTTGTCGTTTACGCATGCTTTGAGGTCCTATTAGAGGATTGCAATGTTCATTGTGGCAATAATACGATGCGTAGGATTTTATGCTTTTGTGTGATGTGATTGTTATGCCACGCGATAAGAATGTTGAAAGTATGCGATAATATGGTCATGGTTCATGAAACCTTATTGAAGGAATGTGTGATCGTGTGTTTTGTTTTACTATGTGAAGTGATACGATGCATAGTTCTGATATACATGCTTGTGCCCATATTGCGGCTGCTGACCCAAGAGCGGTCAATTGTTTGGAGCAGTCGACTATATTGATGCATGTATCACTGAGTAGGGTGTCTGTTGAGGACCTGATCTCCAAAGAATTATATGTGAAGGCGTGTATGATCAAGATCAGGTAACCGGCTAGAGTAGTAGATTCTTTGTGAGTATGTACACTGTCCACGAACGGTTAGCCGCAAAGATGGTGAACTCCTGTGAGGAAGTGTATGGTCCAAGACCAGGTATACCATCTAGGGCGGAATTCTTTGTGAGATTATACATTTCCCAGACCAGGAGATTCGGCGTTGATCTTATTGATTGTAATAGAGGCTATCGACCCTGAGAGCGATCATTTGTGTTGATGTGTGTATCGCAATGATTTTCATTGGATATGACATTTGTTGGGGACCGGCTTCCCAAAGGTTTCGCTGTGAGGATATGTATGATCAAAACCAGGTGACCCGGCTAGAGTGGTAGAATCTTTGTGAGGATGTACACTGTCCACGAACGGGTAGCTGCAAAGTCGGTGAACTCCTGTGAGGAAGTGTATGGTTCAAGATCAGGTATACCCTCTAGGGCGGTAATTCCTTGTCAGGTCGTATATCTCACGGACCGAGCGATCCGACGTGGATCTTGTGTTTTTGCTTACCATAAAAAGTTATGGTGAGCTGTGATGATCTTCTGAGATTGTATGAGATAGCCACTTATGAATTTATAGTTTCGGCTTTATGTTTTAGTATGATTACATGAAGGACTCAGATGTGAGAATCAGATCGTTAGCGGTTTGAGATAGTGATCATGTTTTTGACCTTTTACGGAAGGGTGGCCTTTTTTTAGAAAGTATGACGCCTTAGTGGGTCATAACCGGTGACAGGTGTTCGCGTAAGGCCTTGAGAGATGGGAATAGTTTAAGGTTGTTCAGGACAAAGAGTTTGTTAGAAATAGTGAGCGACAAACGATGTCCTGATAATGATTAGATGCAGAGACCATGTTCTAGGAACGAGAACAAGCTTGTTGTGTGGTAGTTCATAGCTTACGATCAAATGAATCGTTCTTGCTACGTTTTGCACTACTTACCTGTTTGCACTATTTACGTGTTTGTACTGCTTACTCGCTTGCACTACTTACGTGTTTGCACTGCTTACCCGTTTGCACTGCTTACATGTCGTGCATTGCTTACCTGTTTAACTGCATATCTGCTTTAAACTACTTAGCAAAATGAATTAAATGTACTTAATTCAATTTCATGTGGTCTCTCTTGTGCACCTACTAGTTTTTCGTGAAACTAACTCATTCTATGGGTACAGGTGATGATTAGGTACACTACGGGCGATGATGCGATTACAAGATGACTTCAAGACTTCTTCTTCCTGCTCTTAGCTCGCGTTCTGAACGCTTTGGGTTTGTAACGGATTTTCCTTAGAATACCCTAATTTTGTGAGTTTTGGTTCTTTTAGCTAACGTGCCCAAAGTTGTCAGCTTGCCTTCTGATTTAACAAAAGAAAAATCTTTCGCTGATTTCATAAACAAACTCTGAAGGAAAGAGATATTTCTAGTCTCTTGCCTGTTCTTCTGAAAAGGTTCGCAAGTTTGAAATTTAGGGCGTTACATATATAGTTTTAATTTTTTTCTATTGAATCAGACAAATATCAGGATTTGATGGATATCTGATTACATGTAAAAGAACCAAATAAGATACGAACACCGGTCCAAACGGGGCAAGACCCCATTTTCCCCCTGGCCAGGACATATATGCTTGGCTTTCCATCCGACTCTTTTAGTTATTCTCTCTTAGTTCCGTAATTGAACTACTTTTGAATGGTAACCAATCATCCCTGAAGAAAGGTTGTATTGTCCAAGATCATTACATCCTGCCCCAAAATCTGGCAGCACATTGGCTTTAGATATTTTGTATTAATTTTTATAGTACGTAACCTCCAGCCCAGCGCATATCTCGAAGGAAATCAAAATTTGATTAAATATTTGCAGGCAGGTACAATGGACTGCAATCTGTACGGGCCAACATGGCATCATTACCCTTTTGGAACCCTCTATTTTAACAGAACCATGTGTGCTCTCTTCAATTTTCAGGATACAGTATGGTTGTTCTCTGAGACCGTCCAGATTTTCATGAAAAGTTAAGCTCTCATCAACTACGAGAGGTGTCAGATCTTCAGTAAAAGGTGAGAATGATGAAGAAAGCCACCAGGTGTAGTATCAATGCATTGCCTGTGATTCACTCCCCATCAAAGTTGCGGTGAGGACCATCATCCTGTCCAAGAGATGGAGGTATCTCCCCACCGCAATCCCCTCTGCAGATTTCGATGAGGATCATTTCCCTTCGACCACGAAGCAACTCAAGAGACAAAAGAAGCTCGGTGAGTCGCACTCGCCGCTAGAAGGAATTGATCTCTTCACCATTGTCAATCGATTCTTGTTGAACCAGGCACCTTCGCAGGTTGAGCCTGCGCTTGACCCAAAGAAACGATTTGGAGAAGAGACTCTTTGGTAGTTGCCTAAGGCATGTGGTTGTCGTAAAGAAAGTTGAAGAGTTGTGTCTCGAAACTCGCCATGTTGACAAACCAGTTCCTAAGTTTTCTGGTTGTCATGCCCATTTCAGTGGGCCTCTTTTTTTTCAAGTCCAAAAGTTGGACATAAATGATCTTGGGTGCATTGACCGCACCCAGGGTCGGGTTGACCGTAGCGGGTGCCGCACCCGCATCGCGTGGCGTCGACACGGGTGCGGCACCTGGTTGGTCGAATCCTTGACATAGTTCATCAGCAATTTCTGATTTTATGAGGGCTTACACTTGAACCCGCTCTGATACCATGAGAAGAAGCCTTGGAACTCGTGCACCCTACGGTAGAAGATGCAATAGAATGGCAGTGAATAAATGAGAAGATGTCACACATGATTAGGGTTCTCCGCTTTTTATATTAAGATATTTTAGATGTACAAAAATACCCTTGAATATATACAGTATGTACAGACCTATCCTAATGCAACTTGAAAGAATAAAACACCCCTATTTAAAGGACACACCTATTCATAACAAAGAGACCAAAGCACATTGAGGTAGACTGCCATTTTGTTAGGGAGAAGATTGAAAAAGGTATTTTCAAAATTTCTCAAGTAAGGAATCAAAATCAGTTAGTTGATATTCTCGCAAAAGTCATTCAAAAGACTAAAACATGAGGAGATGGCAGGCAAGTTGGGGATGATAAACATATTCAACCCCAACTTGAGGGGGAGTGTAGAGAAGATATAGATTGTGTAAGGGTCATTTTTGTATACTTTTGGTTGACTGGTACTTGTTAAAAGTTGTAATCTCATAGACAATCTCATATGTAAATACCCCATCATATACAACAACAACAACAACTACGCCTTCATCCCAAAACAATTGGGGTCAGCGATATGAACCAAAAAAAAAGAAATTCATTTTGGGTCTTCCACACGAATCCTTTTCCTCCAATCATTTATATCCAATGCCATGTCCTCGGTGAGGTTCAAAGCATTCATATCCTTTCCTATCATCTCCATCCAAGTCTTCCTAGGCCTACCCGGACCTCTTTTAACTAATATATTTTCCCATTTCTCCAACCTTCTAACTGGAGCATCATTAGGCCTTCGCCGAATATGTCCAAACCACCGTAAACGATTCTCTCGCATCTTATTTTCAATGGGTGCAACACCTACCTTCTTACGTATCTCCTCGTTCTGAATCTTATCTTTTATTGTATTTCCACACATCCATCTAAGCATCTGCATCTCAGCTACACTCATTTTTTGAATATGATGTCTCTTGGCAGCCCAACATTCCGTACCATATAGTAAAGCGGGCCTAATAGTCGTCCTATAAAACTTTCCCTTCAACCGCAATTGCATTCTACGATCGCACAACACTCCAGTTGCACTTTTCCATTTCATTCACCCAACCTTTATCCTATGATTTACATCTCCATCAATTTCTCCATACTTTTTGAATGATAGATCCCAAATATTTGAAATAATCATTCACCGGTATTTCTTGCTCACCAAGCTTCACTACACTCCCATCACTACTTTGTTGCTTACTAAACCGACATTCCATATATTCAGTCTTACTCTTACTCAACTTAAAACCTCTAGCTTCCAATGTCTGTCTCCATAATTCTAACTTAGCATTAACCCCAGCTCTAGACTCATCAATCAAAACAATATCATCAGCAAACAACATACACCACGGTACATTTTCTTAAATACCCCATCATATGTAATCTTTTATTTTATAATTTAGTTACAAAAGGATAGCTAGTTAATAAGTAGTTTAGTTTTTACTTTTTTTTTTTTGGATTGATTTGAGCTTATGCTTTTTTACCAAGTCAAAAAGCAAAAGCTAACTAGACAACCTTAGACTTTTGCTTTTTGACTAAGTCAAAAAGCAAAGTCCAAGAGAGAGTCGTTGGACCCTCCAACGGCTCTATTAGAACCGTTGGAGAGTCCAACAACTCTCTAGCCTCCTTATTACTTGTATAAATATGGGGCAAAACCCCATGCTTTTGTATTCACTTTGGATGTGGGTTTTCACCACTTGAATGAGATATTTTCCTTTTTTTCTCTCTTGATGTGTATGCTTCTTTTTTAGTATTTTTTTTAGTGTATTGAATGAACCCTTGTGTTCATTGAAGAGATCTTTTGTGAGCTTGCTTTTCGAGTTTCGTTTGAAGCTCTATTTCCTTACATGATATCAGAGCAAGGTTCAAGTGATCGAAATAAGTTCTTTCGGTGCATTGGGAAACATGCCACACAAGTTCTTGCAAGAAAGTAATCTTCTTTGAAGTGGTGATCGTGTGGAGGCGTAAAAAACTTGAAAAAAAAAATTTACTCACCATTTGTGGTAGAGTATCCTTCTACTTATCTTTTTCTCTTTCTTTTCTTACCTCTTTCCCCAAATATTGTAAAATGGATGACAATGATAATGTCATCATTAAGCCCATCAAACTAAATTATTCCAACTACGTCACATGAGCTTCAATCATGAAGCATCTTATATTGGGGGAAGAGTTAATGGGGATTAGTAGATGGAACCGATGAGGAACCTACTCTAATTCTTACAAAAGATGAAGGGAAAAGGAAAATACCTCTCACGGAGGTAGAAACAGTTAAGGCCATATCCACTTACGAAAAAAAGTGGAAAGAATGGTGTATGGGACATGCCAAGATCATGACTTGGCTTATTTCAAGTATTGATATAAAGAAATGCTCAAGTTTAGCAAAATTTGATCATGCAAATGAAGCATGGGATTATCTTCAGAGAATGTATTCTCTTAAGGATATTGCACATATATGCAATCTTCAAATTAAAGTAAGAAATATGGATCAAGGAGACAAGAGCATTAAGGAGTATTATGATAGCTTGTCGGAATTGTAGGAAGAATTAGCTCTTCTTGAGCCAAAGTGGCATTGTCCACAAGATATTGAACTCTACCAAAACCAAATCAATGCAGAGCATTTCTTTCATTTTATCAGTGGATTAAGATCAGAATTTGAATCCACTAAGTTTATTCTCCTCCACCGTAGAAAAATACCATCAATAGAAGATACAATAGAGAAATTGAGTATGGAAGAAAATAGACTAAAAAGAATTGTTAAAAGTGATGACGACTTAGTTCTAGCTGTCTCGAAACCTGTAAACTTTATCAGGACTTACAAACCTCCTAACTATGGAAGAGAAAATGATGACTTTGAGAAAAAGAAAATCATTTACTACTATTGCCATGAACTCAAACATGTGAGGACTCACTGTCCAAAATTAAAGAGGCCTTATGAGAAAAAAATTGTCTTTGTAGGACCATCACACGAATCTAGTGAAACTTCCATTGAAAGTATGTCTCGCGCTCAATTGGTGGAAGCACGTGGACCTCTGCTCAAGGGAGCATCTTCATGTACAGGAGTTGTAGTCTCTTTCGTGAGCACCTCCAATCCAGGTAAAACTCTATGGTTTCTTGACTCAGGTGCTTCTTTTCACATGACTCCAAATCTCGAAATATTATCCGAATGTCATAACTCAAATCGATCCAATGTTTTTACTGTCGATGGAACATCACTAGAAATTGAAGCAATAGGAAATTTTAAAAAAGTTTCTCAAAACCTGAAAGGATTTCATATTCTACAAATTAGATATATCCCCAAATTAAATCTCAATCTCTTGTCTGTTTCTCAACTATCTGACCATGGATATAATGTTTCCTTCTCTTCGTGTGGTTGTCGAGCACAAGATCACCGATCAGGGAAGCTGGTTGGGAAAGGTCATAGAGAAGGAGACTTATACTACATAGATTTTTTAGAAATTCTCAAGAATACATTTTGTTGTAATGTTCAGAAAATGAACTTGAATATATGGCACAAGAGACTTAGTCATCCTAGCATATCCAAGCTTCATCTCTTTCCAAATATGGAAAACTTTTGTAAATCGGAAACATTTAAATGTGAAGAACGTATTTTGGGAAAAATGAAGACATTACCTTTTTAAGAAAAAAATTTGTTTCATCTCGTCCTTTTGAGTTAGTATATTCAGATGTTTGAGGTCCTGCACCAGTTATGGCTAAAGGGGTTTTTTCATATTATGTCATTTTTATAAATGATTTTACAAGGCATACTTGGATTTACTTTCTAAAAAATAAATCTCAAGTATTTTTTCATTTTCAAATATTTCATAAACTAGTTAAGAATCAATTTAAGAAAGATATCTCTATCTTTCGCACTGATTCAGGGGAGAAGAGTTTTTGTCAAAAGAATTTAACGATTACTCAAGTTTATATGAGATTTTGCATCAAAGATCATACCCATATACCCCACAGCAAAATGATTTAGCAGAAAGGAAACATAAGCATATCATAAAAACAACGAGAACCCTACTCATTACTCATCTAGTACCAAAAAAAATTGGGCCGAAGCCACTCTAACCGCAGTATATCTCATTAATAGAATGCCATCATCTTTGTTAAGCAACATTTCACCTGTTGAAAAACTCCTCAATCAAATCTCAGACTATTCAAGGCTAAGGGTATTTGATTGTAAATGTTTTGTTTTTTCAAACAAAAATGACAAACTCCCACCTCGGGCTATTCCATGTGTGTTACTTGGTTATGCAAGCAATCAGAAAGGTTACATATGCCTTGATCTTAAAACTAGAAAACTATGTGTCACGAAATGTATCCTTCTTATAAAATGAATTTTTTTTTAAATTAAAAATCCTACGGAAGTCGATGAATATTCTTTTTTACTGGACTTAGTTCCAGAGATTAATGAGGAAGAAGTTGATCAAGAAGATCAAAATATGATAAGTATTGAATCACCTCACCCAGAATGCATTCAATATTTCAGACGGGGTAACCTTGAACAACCTCGTGCTCTAGAAAAATATACTAAAGCACAAGATCATATGTCAAAAGTACCTAAAAAAATTATATCCTATGAGTCTTTTTCACCAAAGTACCAAGCATATATTGCTCTATTACATTCCTACATAAAAACCTTCTAACTATGACACTGCAAAAGAACATTATGAATTTGTTGAAGTCATGACAGCAGAGTTAAGCGCCTTAGAAAAGGCAAACACGTAGACTATTCAAGATATTCCACCAGGGAAGAAACCTATAGGATGTCGTTGGGTATACAAAGTCAAAACCAAGAGTTATGGCACTCTTTAACGATTTAAGGCTCGTCTAGTGGCTAAAGGCTATTCTCAAATATATAGAATAGACTATGAGGAAACCTTTGCACCAGTAACAAGAATGATCACTGTAAGAACTTTAATTATTGTTGCGTTTATAAAGAAATGGCATATCTTTCAAATGGATGTCAAGAATGTATTTCTTAATGATAGTCTAGCTGAAGAAGTCTACATGAAACTACCACCTGGTATTAGGATTCCTCAAAGAAAAGTTTTTCGTTTACATAAGGCCTTGTATGAACTTAAACAAGCTCCAAAGGCTCGGTATGACAAATTTAGTCAAGTTATGCTTACTTTTGTCTTTCAATTTTATCTTACCGACACTGCTTTGTTTATTAAGAAATCTAATGCAAGTATTATTATTATTCTACTTTATGCAAACGACATGATCATCACAGGAAATGACAAACAAGGAGTTGATAACATCAAAAAAAAATCTCAAAACCAATTTTGAAATAAGTGACTTGGGTTTCTTAAAAATTTTTCTTGGAATTGAAGTGGCAATCACATATGAAAAACATGTTGACACTCCTGAGCTCATAAATATCAAAATGAAGATGGATGATGGATAACCGCTTGAGAACCCAACACCTTAAAACAGCTTGTTGGGGCATTGTCTTATCTTTCCATCACCCGACCAGACATCGCACATGTTGTCCACACAGCAAGTCAATTTTAGCATGCTCCCACAACTATTCATATAGGAGCAGTATTGTTAATTATTATATATCCTAAAACCTCTATTTGTAGAGGACTTTTTTTGTCTGTTTCTTCCTCATTGGAACTAACAATTTATACTGATGCAAATTATAATGTAAGGGTATAGTGGTTATTTTAAATGTAAAAAATGAATTACTCTTATTAATAAAGAATGAGGGAGTAATGAGAGATGCTCGACTCCTCTCTCCTCTCTTCTCCGATTCACTTTCTTTACTTCTTTTTTTCTTTTTGTCTTCCTCCTTTGCAAGTGAACAAAGGCAGATTGAGGGGATTAAATCAGTCGAGATAAATATCGTCCTCAGCAACATCTAAGCAAGTAAACGTCTAGCATGAATTTTCTTTATAATGCTATGACAGAAATTTTCATAAATAAAAATGACAAAATCCAATAAGGAATTTTAGGAAATAAATCTTTCTTCTATTCAAATGTTTAGGAAAAATAAAAAACTCATTATGATATCGTGAGTGTATTGTAAAATTGTAATAAGCTCAATCTTCAAAAAAGAGGATACCTTAGGATTTTTAGTCTAGGAAACTCTTGCCAAAATGCTGCATATTTTTTTAAAGTGTTAAAAAAATGTTAAGATGGACAGGACCATTTTCCCATGGTGTATAGAATATATTGAATTATACTAGCAGCCTCAAGTTAGTCATGTGCATAAAAAAGAATTATTGATTAATTGCAAGGACCAAGAAAATTGCAGTAGGAGATTACCAGCTGGAGAGTAAAATTTTGCAAGTATTAAGCATGGAATCTCGATCCTTGCCAACTGCACTTCCTCAAGCACATCAAGCAGATTGCCCGATAGATAGCTAGCAACCTGGAAATGCAGTCCGATTAAAAGAGAGATTTCAGTAGTGGTGTGCTACAAAAATAACAATAGAAAGCAACAGTTACATATTTGGCTTCATTTTAGCTTCCTATGGAGAAAAAAATGGCATTTTATTTTAGTCCATCATGCTTCTCTAAGTAAAGCAACAAAAACACTGGACTACTGTGGAAATAGATGATATATACATCATCCCGTATATAAAGATGCAAATGCAGAAAACTCAAACTATTCTATAAGAGATGTGCTATTGTTAAAATTCAAATATAATGCAATCTATCTACACTGAAGAATAATCATGTCTGTAAAATGAAGAAAATAGGAATAGATCATCAATATTTTTATTTTTCTGACAAGCCAGCTGGGGTATAGCCCCATGTTATGATAGTGTGACTTAACAATCCAGCTATTTCATTGGATCACATCAAAAATTATGTGCAAGGGAAAACAGGAAATCCCAAAGGAAAAAGGAATTAGGCACACTAGAAGGGGTGCTAATTGATTTTGACTCCTAAAATAAGGAATTTTAAACCTTAAAAACATTATGCTTTTGCATCAAACAGGAGCAGGTTACACATGACAATGTGGAAGGTAGATACCTCTAAGAACACTATAAATATATTATGTATATATTCTTATAACCTAAGTTGGGTTACAGTCCTTGATATCCTTCAAACACAAATAAAACCAAGCAACCCAACCATCTGAAAGACATCCTCGAATCTGGACATCATCTCCAAAAGCAAACATCACACACAACAAACTCCTTACACTAGGCTCTAGGAAGTCCATAACTGATGCATGCCACAAGCAACAGAACCCGACCTCTAGTCAGCCTCACAAATTCCATAACTTCAAAGTTTCAAATTAGGACCTAGAACAAACCTGACTAAGAGCAAGCATGATTCTCTCGGCAGTTAGATCTTGATTTGCCAATAGGTTCCATGTAAAAGAGAGCATACAGAAGAGGTGTGATCAATGTGATAACTGAGAAGTATGACAAAATTTTCATCACCATTTCTCCACTTTTTCAAGTAAAGGAATTTTTCATGTGTACAGATGAAAAACAATCCAATAAATTTTTTCATACAAAAATGTTCACTCATTTACAGAAGCTTGAACAAATTCATTTTTTTTAATTTTTTACGAGATTTTCTATTTTTACCTGCTACAAAACATAGCCTTAAATGAATGAGGCACTCTGGTAACTTGAATGAACAATAGTTCCGATGGTCAACCTTGATAACCAATTGACAGTAGGTAGGATTTTTCACTTTTCATTTATTCTTTACTTTATCTGTCAAGCTAAGGGATGGCTTTCTTGGTGGGGTTCGAACCTGAGGCAGTGAGGCCCAATGCTAAGATTTTGTGTTCTTACCTTCTATTTGGAAAATTATATATTGATCTTTCATTCTCAACTAGTGCCACTGGTGCGGTGAGACCTCGAGAATTATTTGTCCAAAGTTTGGGAAAAACTTTCCTTTATCAACACTACAAATAATAAACTCGGTCACACCCCCAAGGGGTTAGCATAGTTGAAGCGGGCCTTGGCTGGCATACCATCAGTCGGGGTTCGATTCCCGCAGGCACTACCCCATGCATAAGCCAAAGCCCAGCATAGGCCCTCGGGGGTAAGGGTCCTAGCCACATCATTTTACATGGAAAGAACCAAGTAGCCATCAATCACAAACCAAAGTGCCCACCAATATCAAGTGAACACACAAGTGTTCTATAAGGAACAAACTCACAAAACCCACAAAGGGATACACACAAGCTCACAATATAAAGAATAAGATTTTATTAATCATCACAAGTATGCAAAATGCATACTTTACAAGGAGGGGAAGTCCCCTATATATACACAAGAGAGGAAAGGAGAGATGGCTAAGACAGCCAAAGAAAGAGAGAGAGACCATTCCCAACAGCTAGATTTCTAGCTGTTGGAACAGTCCAACGGCAAGAAATTGAGTCGTTGGTATCTTAGTCAACTTAGGTTGACTAAAACTATATATATATATATATATTACAATATATACATAAATATATATGTATATGTATATATATATATATATTTTATATATGAATAATTTAACACCCCCCCCCCTCAAACTTACGGTACATAGACCGAAAGTTTGCACAGAACGAAGTGAAACCTAAAAGTAGAGAAAGGTTTGTTGAAGAAGTCTACAACCTAGTACTCTGACGTAACATAAGGCAGATCAATGATCCCTTAAAGATATTCCTCTCGCACATAGTGTCAATCCATCTCGATGTGCTTTGTTCTTTCGTGAAAAGTGTAGTTATTGGCAATGTAGATAGCACTCATATTGTCGCAGCACATCTTTGAAGCTCCTAGCATTTGGATTCTCATATCAGCCAGCAATCTTCTCAGCCAAATCACCTCCATCGTGGTTGTGGTCACAACTCCAATTAATGAAAGAGAGACATTCTGTTGTTTTTTGCACCTCTACGAGATTAACGATTCTCCTAAGAAAACACAAAAACCCGTGCTTGAGTGCCTATTATTGGAATCACCTTCCCAATCTGCATTAGTATATTAAGTAAATCCAAAGCAGACGCGGAAGACATAAAGGAGACTCTAGAAATAGAACTTTTAAGATAACTAAGAATACACAAAACATCTCCCATGTGAACAGATATGGGAGGGTGTTGAAACTGCCTAGTTGTTTGTAGAGTGTGTGTTATACAAGGTCTAGTAATTGATAAGTAAAAAAGGGCCTTCAATAAGTTGTTGATAAGGGGTTGGATCATCCAGAGACTCCTCATCATCGATTTTCATCTTGACATTTGTTACTTCTGAATGTCAACCTTCTTGTCAATCGTGATTTCAAACATGAGAACAATATCAGAAGCAAATTTAGATTGAGATAATAAATACCCTCTAGGGGCATAAGCTACTTCTAAAACTAGAAAGTATTGTAAAAAAACCTGTCAGTCCTTCCAAAATTAGTTTTAAGAATCTTTTTTATATTTTGAATTTGTTGTTTGTCGCCTCCAGTGATTATCATATCATCAAAAAACAGGAGCGAAATAACAGTACATGCATCAGAATCCTTAACAAACAAAGTGGTGTCAATCAAAGAGGATCTAAAGCCAATATCAAATAACTTAGTTAAATGTATCATATCAAGCTTTGGGTACCTATTTTAAGTCATATAATGTCTTTTGTAGGCGAAAACTCTTTTCTTCAGGAACGCTCATACCAAGGGGTGCCTCCATGTAAACTTCCACAAGATTTCCATTTAAAAATATATTTTTAACAAATATTTAATATAGTGACCAGTTTTTAATTGAAGCAAATGCAATAAGAGTTCTAATCGTGGTAATACAAGAAACAGGTGCAAAGGTTCCTTCATAATTTATAATATATTCTTGCAAATATCATTTTGCAACTAACTTAACTTTATATAGTTCAAGGGTCCCATCACTCTTGGTTTTTATTTTATATACCCACATACAACCTATAGATTTTTTTTCTAGAAAGATTCTGAATAAACCAAGTTTAAGCATTTTCCAAAGCTTCTAATTCTACCCACATAGCTTTAACCCATTCAAAGTGTTCTTTGGCCTGGGCATAAGATGAGGGTTCTATATATGAATGAATTAGGCTTATGAGTGCTTGGTATTTTGAGGAAAAAGAGTCATAAGATATAAATTTTGATGGAGGTTTTAATATTCTAGATGATTTCCTAATTTGCAGTTCATTTTCACTAAAGTTAAAAAAAATTCAAGTGCACATAGAGGACTTTGATTTCCCCGTCTAGAATATTGAATACAAGTTTGATCATCATGAGGCAATTCATCAAGAGATTCAATATCTCTAGAATCAAAAACATTTTCAAAATCATACTCACTATCTTGTTTTGAAACAAGATCAAACAAAAAAAATACTCGGTTACTTAGGTCGATCTTCATCAAAGAAATTTTCCTTTTCCAAAAAAGTTACATTTCTTGAGATACATAATTTTTCATTCTTAGTATCATAGCACCTATATCCCTTTTGGTTGTCGGCATAACCAAAAAAGACACAAGGAAGCGCTCTAGGAGAAAATTTATCATTCTTAAAATCTTGAATAATCAGGAGTGAGTTTAAAGAGTCTTTCAACAGGTGAAATATTTTGCAAAGAAGATGGTATTTTGTTTATAAGATAAACAGCAGTCAAGACAGCTTCTGCCTAGAAAAACTAAGGCACATGGCTAGCAATGAGCAAATTTATTGAAGTTTTCACAATGTGCTTATGCTTGCTCTCAACTAAGTCGTTTTATTGTGATGTTGAGCAAGATCTTTGATGTCTGATGCATGTGAGTTGAGATAATTTTTAAATTCATTTCACAAAAAAATTTATAGAACTTTCATTTTCACACCTATTTTTAACCAATTTGTAAAATTTTTGAAAGTGAGAAAACACTTCAAATTTATGCTTAAGTAAATCCAAGTATATCTAGTAAAACCATCCACAAAAATAACGTAATATGCATATCTACCTTTAGACAAAATTGGTGTTGGATCCCAAGCATCCGAATGAACCAACTCAAGAAGTCTACATAAAATAAACGTTATATTATTAAATGATAATCTTTTCATTTTTCCAAAAATACAGTCTTCACAAGTAAAATCATTAATATTACAAATAAATTCAAAACTTGAAAAATATGGGATTTTAGATTCATTTGGATGTCCTATTCTTTTATGGCACAAATTTAAATCTATTTTTTTAGACTGACTGGCGATCATGCACCAAACATTCATTTGAAGAGAAGGAGATATTAAAACTATAATCGAATATTTGAGAGACGGATAAAATATTTAAATTTAATTTAGGAATGTATCTAATTTTTTGAATAAGAAATCTTTTGAAGTTTGAAAGATCTTTTTCAAAATTTCCTATTCCTTTGATTTCAAGAGATGTACAATCGGTCGTAAAAACTTTTGACAAACTTGAGTTGTTATAACATTCGGATAAAATATCATAATTTGGGGTCTTGTGAAAAGATGTACCGAAATCAAGAAGACAAAAAATTTTACCGGGGTCAAAGTAAGACGATATTGCGGCTCCAGGTGAGGAAGATCCTCTATGAAGAGGTTGAAGAGCTTCAACTAATCGAGACAAAAATTTGGATATTTACATGGATGAGTCTTGGGAGTTGCCAATCACAATCATCTCCTTGTTCTCTTGAGGTGTTTCAACCGTAGTCGCCTTCTTTTAAATGTAGTTTTTGTCCTCCCTTCTTCTCAGCTTAGGACACATAAGTTTAATATGTCCTGGTTAATGACACCAATGACAAATTACTTTTCTTTTGTCATATTCATTTACTTGTCTCCCAAAGTGAGGTGGTCTATAAGTACAAGAATATGCACTCAGCCTTGAGACGGCCAAAACAAAATCCTCTTCATTCTTGGAGATACGTTTCTTAAAACGATTTTCTTCCATACTTGATTCATCAATGGTATCTATAACAAAAGCAACTTTTCTCCTATAAAGGAGAGTCGATTTGGTTGATTCAAATTTGGGTCCCAAGCTATTAATGAATTGATAAAAATGTTTTGCAAATATTTGTTTTTTAAGAAGCTCAATATCTTCGGCAAAATCCCACTTAAGCTCTAGGAAAGCCAACTCTTCTCATAGGAAGGACAAATCATTGTAATGTTCCCTAATGCTTTTATCCCCTTGTGTCATGGTGCGGACTTTATCTTGAAGATTGTACACATGGACAATATCTCTAAGGAATGCATATTTTTAAGGTATTCTCAAGCCTTTTTAGCATGAACATTTTTAATATTCACACTATTGATAAGCCAAGACATAATCTTGCCATGTCTCATTCTCCACTCTTTTCACTTCTCATAACTAGCTATAGTTGTAGTCCTCTCTTTATCGAAAAGAGGTACATATTTATCATTTTTCACCTTAGTGAGAGTTAGTTTCGGCTCCGGATCGGATTCATCCACTAATCCCAACCTTTTTCCCCATATGTGATGTTTTATAATAGAAGCCCACATAAAATAGTTAGTATAATTAAGCTCGACGGGCACTATGGTGACATTATCTTTGTCATCCATTTTTTACAAGGGATAAGAAGGATAGAAAGAAGGAAAAAAGAGAGAGCAAACAAGAAAAATGAACAAAGCACTCCACCACAAATATGGAGAAGATGGACCACCAAGCAAGCACCAAAAAAAGAAGGATCACACGAATACTTGAGAGAAGACTTTCAAATGCACAACCACGATCAGATATACTTGGATTTGAATCACCAACAAGCTTTATCACCAAGCTTTGATGCCACATAAAGAACCAAGCCGCCTTCAATCACGAACCAAAGTGCCCACCAATATCAACTGAAACGCACAAGTGTTCTCTAAGAAACACTCGCAAAATGCACAAAGGGGTACACACAAGAAGGCTCACAATATAAAGAACAAGATTTTATTAATCATTAAAAGTATGCAAAATGCATACTTTACAAAGAGGGACAGTCTCCTGTATATACACAAAAGAGGAGAGGAGAGAGGGCCAAGAGAGCCAAAGAAAGAGAGAGAGAGAGAGAGAGAGAGAGAGAGAGAGAGAGAGAAAGAGAAACCATTCCAAACGGCTAGATTTCAAATGGCTAGAAATCAAGCCGTTGGGAGCTTAGTCAACTTAGGTTGACTAAGTCCAAAAAAGGGGAAAAAAGAAAGAAAACAAAAAGATTATATATATACATAATATCATAGTTGGCAAACTCGTAACTCAAGCTCGGATCGAACCCCTACTAGGTCAACGGGTTGACTCAGTGAATCGGACGAGTCAGGACTCTATATTTTATAGTGTAAGCATATAAATAAGACATGGAAATAACTAAAATTCAAGCTAATATGTCAATAGCTAAGTTATAAAAACATATAATTATACATGATTATTAACTTTTTTCATTGAACAATATTAGATTCTTCACAACAAGTGACTTTATATAAGAATTGTGCATTGAAATAATAAAATACATGATAAAAAAATGTATATCATGGGTTGGATCGGCAGTCCTGAATCGTGACCCAGTTGGAGTCCGATCTGAGTCGACTCGGGCAATTCCTGAGTCGACTTGCCGGGTTTGCCAACTATGCATAATATATATATATAGACACACACACACACCGTTTTTATATATGTACAATTTATCATTATGCCCCCAAGGACGGTGACTAAGTCTCCATACCCCAGGCTGCGGTTTCCCCATGTAAAATATGGAAAGAAAAAACACTGAAACAAACTTGTCATTATCCATGATGCATGTGATATAGATTTCGAGAACAATGTTTTCCCAAAAGAAAAAAGATTTCAAGAACAAAGTGAAATAACAAAAGTTATCTTATACCAACAGCAAATATTTGAATCCTATTTTCATCTTCAAAACATATGAAACTGAAGAATAGAAGAACACGATGGAAGCATGGTTAATAACTGATTGTAACCATCTTAGACAAATAAAGTCACATCTGTTTCCAGGGGAATTACCTGTGCCTCTTGTTGGATGCTTATTGGTCCTTGAAGATTGCGAATACAATCAACACTGAAAACAAACCTAAACGCTGTGCATGCATTCATGCTTGGGAACATCTGCACATCAAATCAGGAAAATATGTAGAATGTAGCAGACATAACAACCTAGCAAAGAATCTGGTGTGCAATAGAATTTATACCTTTTCAATATTTGAGTCGTTCAAGGAGTAGAGGGTCTGTATACTGGATACTGGAATATCACAGTCAACAGTAAACCTACAAGACTGAGCGGTAAGAAGCTGCCAGCACAACATGCAGATGAAAATTGAGATGCAAAGCAGAATGACCCTGAACAGGTCAATAACCAACCTCTGAATAAGGAAACCACCATATTTGAGAGATATGGTGTGTTTATCATGACTAGTCTCTATGTCATCCAACTTCCATAGCTACAAGTATTCCAGACACCATAAGCTTCTGTTAGTGACACAATTTCACAGTGTGCAAAAACAGAAGGCAAAAGACAAGTTATAGAAAGGACCTGTAAATCTTGATGAATAGAGATGCAGCAAGTCTTCTTCTTTACATAATCTTTTACTAACAAAAGAGTCTCATCAGGGTCCGGACAACCTTTTATCTTACAAGATTTATGAAGTGATTCAACCAGCTTCTTCACTTTTTGATCAAGGTTCCCTATTTCTCGTCTCAACATCTCAACTCTATGAATTGTCGTCTAGAAAAATCAAATACCCAATAAGACTATATATTTATAGAATCAAATCAAGTGCTAAGAAGCTTAACCATAAATATAGACAATCTACATACCCGAACCATTGCACCAAAATATACTGATATCAGAAACAGATAGGAGAGCTACTCGAATTCAAAATTTATAAACCCTGGCTAATCTTGTGAATTATGAATTTCTAGATAAAACTGAATCAATATTCTGTAAGCTATACATTATAACCTACGTGAACTTCTAGATATACTACTCATTGTGCAAAGCATCTTCACATAGAATTCTGGAGTCATGTTCAATGTACAACAATGTTGTAAAAAGTGTATTGGAACCTCTATTGGAAGGGCTAAGGATATGGGAATATCGTATTGTGAGACCATTTAAAAAATTACAAAAAATCAAACAACAAATAAAATTAAAAAAAAAACTCAAAAAACAGAAAACGCTAGAGAAACATAGAATGCAATAAAAACAAGGAAATCAAATTCAAGCATTATGGTCAATTAAACATAGATATGCACTACCGAAACATCTGAAAAAACATGTAATAACTAACAAAACAAAATATCTACTATTAAGAGTTACATTAAATAGAAAAAAGGAAAGAGCATTCAAAGCCACTAAATTTTTCAATCATATTAAAAATGATAATAAAATGGTTGTATTGTACGATAAAAATATTACCCAACATCATATTGTATATGGGCCAATAATCGGAACTTGGTGATACATGATGAAGTATCACATCATTCTAAGGGCCGAACAGCGTTAAAGCATATTGTATCGTAATATACAATATGATACTGATAACACTGATGCACATAAGTCCAAATAGGTAGGACAAGCCTTAGGAGGGTCCAGGCTTACAATTTTACATAGGATCACCTTAAAAGCACACAAAAAACAGGCAATTGGGTTCTCAAACATACGAGAATCATGGCACTATAGTTTAGCGAAACCAGGGTTACCGGAAGCGCCTAGCTAAAAGGGGAAGCGCGCTTCGGAAGCGCAGAACGTCGCGCTTCCGAAGCGTGGGGGGAAGCGTCCCCCTTTTTTTGGGAAGTGCGTCCCCATTTTTTGGGAAGCGCGCTTCCCTTTAATGGGGGACGTGTTTCTCTTTAATGGGGGACGCGCTTCCCTTTAATGGGAAGCGCACTTCCCCTCGCTTCCCCCACTCTTCCCCCTCGCTTCCCCCACGCTTCCCCTATTTTTTCATATTTTTTGTATTTTTTATTTTTATTTTTTTCGCTTCCCCCTCGCTTCCGAGACGCTTCCTATGTCGCTTCTAAGACGCTTCCTAGGTCGCTTCCGAGACACTTCCCGAATCGCTCCTAAGTGGTCCCACGCTTCCTCGCTTCCTAAAATTTTGAAAGTGCCTCGCTTCCCGCTCCCGCTTCCCGTATCGCTTCCCGCTCCCGATTCCTCAACTGGCAACCATGAGCGAAACCAATATTTTTAAACTTTGTTTACAATATTTTACAACTCCATGTCTTACGCTCCAATGCTTCAGTCGTTTTGAGATTTTTCGAAAATTTGGCTAAGTATAAAAGAAAAATCATTTAAACCTCGTTATTAGACCGATGTTTTTGAGTCTGGGCTTGGCCCAGGTCTCATCAACAAGGTCCAGACCAGCCAATCGAAACGTGGGAAAGAGTTGTATTTTTTACCTTTATATATAAACAAAATTCAGGTTATTTTCAAGCAAAAATCGAAATCTATATTTCTGTTATATATCGTTGGATGCATCTCGGAATGTCGAGCGCAACGATAAGTTACTTTTCGGAATTCAAATTCCGGTTGGCCCAAAAATTGCTTTTTTCTAAAAAAAGGCTGCCTCAACGGGCTGAGTCAGGATTCGGATCGGACTGGATCCATTGCTTATGATCCAAATTAATATGGATTAGGGCTCTATCCAAGACCCATATTAATCTGGATTTGATCCAGTCCAGGATCCATTTGGATTTTTTAAAATGGATTTAGATCTTGGATCTAGATCCATATTCAAATCCACGCCCAACGATTTTCCAACATTAAATTCATTTTATACCTTTGAATTGAAGTTATGTAACGTTAAGAGGTCTCCTAAGTTAATTTGACTATTTTTGAAAACTTCTAGATAATTATTATTTAATTAATACTAATTAATTAATTAATTAATTCTATTTAATTCTGAATTTTTATTTTAAGGTTGTTTAGGACTCCCTTATACATGCCTAAGTAGGCTAAAATAAGCTTTAGAAATACTTTTTAAAAATTAGAAACTTTGAAAAGTCAAATTTTAAAAGAGTTGGAAAGTTTTAGAAAAAGTGAGTGAGAGAATCCTCAAAGGAGGAAACTCTTCTTCTTCAGCCCTTCTAGAGACAGTTGGAGAAGGGGGGGTGTTACCTCCCTCTCACTCTATTTAAGATAAAAAAAAAAGAGGAAAGAAAGAAAAGAGATAAGGGAAAAAGAAAAGAGGAGAGAGAAGGAGAGGAAAAAGGAGCAAGAGAGGAAAAAGGTACGGGTCTCCTCTCTTGAAGCAAGTGAGAAACTGAACGTAGATGGGTTTCCATGCATGATTTTGATGGAAATCCATGGGGAAAATGGTAGATCTATATGTCTACTATAAAACACATGGAGGAGGATTTATGGATCATCTTCCATGGATTTAATTTTTTTATTCATCTTTTCAATGAATAAATTTCTGTATATGCTAAAACAGAATTTTCATTTATTGTATAAGTGTTGTCTAGGAGCATACTTTTGATGGATATCGATTCCCTTGGATGGTCCCTGTGATGGACTGTTAGATGCATGGAAGCATGTGATAAACTAATTCATATGCATGCATCCACCCCTTAAAATCTGTATGAAAGTGATTTCAAACATTTTTGGACGCTCATGCCTGCATAGTTGATTGTTGCATATGCATGTATCTTTGGTCTTTAAATCAGTGTTTTAAATGCATAGGTAAGATTTGAGTTTTATACCTGCATGAAAATCCAGGTGAAATATGTATATTCATACATACTTGACGCATGAAAATTGGTTTACACACCCAGTTTGTAGAGGGCAAGCATATGTATGCATGATCAAAATCTACAAGTGTGTTTTCGCATATGGGAAATATAGGTTATATTCTTTTGCTGCGCTGGACTGGCTGGCAACCCAGCCGAGTGGGGTTCGGTAGGGCAAAACTCAGCCCGGCCAGGCCAAACCAGTTGGCTGGGCAAGCAGCAAGTCTGGCAGCACTCGGTAGGTGCTGACAGACTAAACCAGGCCCAGCCGAGTGGCTGGGCATGTGGTCTTTCAAGAAAAAAAATTAAATCAGTTTTCATGCTACCTTGGCGCCGGCTGGCCTGTCAGGCTTTGGCCACTTGTGTTAGCCCAGCCATATGTTGGCTGGGCATAACAAAAAATAAAAAAAAAAACAAGGTTTCCTTGTAGTTGAGGCTGGCTGGCAGCCAGTCGAGCGGCGCTCGGCTGATTGCCAGGCCCTGGCAGGTGGTGCACAGGCCCAGCTTGGGCTATGTGGTACATTGCCAGGCCCAACCGAGCCAGTCGACTGGGCCTGAACCGAGCCCCAGCCGAACTGGGTCGGCTGGGTGCTGGACCATCTTTAATACAAAAAAAAGAGGTTTTTAAAGATATTTTTTTAAGTAGACTTAGTGGGTGGTCTTGCCAGATCGGGCCAGACCTAGGCAGCAACCGAGCAGGTGCTGACAGGTCTTGTTACCAACAAAAAAGAGGGATTTAAAAGAGTTTTTTTTAGCAGACTTAGTGTTGGCTTAAATCTGGAATTCTAAAGCTATATGTATGCTAACTTCCAGATTTTGTTAAGTGTACATATGTTGATTCTAGTACATGCTACGAGTGAGATTTTGTTTCATAGGCTTGCACTTGATATGATATGCATCAGCAATATGTTATTTCAAGTGGTTCCAAGTGCACGTGTACACATAAAAAGAATGTGTACAGCCATGGGATTTAGTTTCCAGATTTATCTAAGAGTAGTTGATTTGATCTTTAAGCATGCTAATAATGGAACCTTTCACATGCCTACTTGACATACTTTGTTTGCTTTAGTTTTAACTGCAAATTGGCTATCACATGCATACACAAACTTCAATTGTGGAATGTTTACAGTATGTGCTTATGTGGGAGTGTGTTCTCATGATTGCTTGATAAATGAAAGCATGTAAATGGCATAATGGGGTAAACTCATGCGTATGAATGTTATATATCATGCATATGTTAAATTGGCATATATGAACATGCATTCGAAGTATGTTGACACTATTGCATATATAGCATGTTGTTATGATTTTTGCAATTGATGCATCTATGGTCAAATAGATCATCGTAGGCCTGGTGAGCCTTGAATTTTGGTTTGCTCATTTACATGTTTCTAATGATTCGCAAAAGTCACATTGATATTATTTCACTATATTACAATATTCTATTATTTTCTACGGGTTGTGGTCCCATGACGAGTCTTGCATTTGGATATGCGAGCTTATTTTACAAACTTTACATACTGAATTGCAAATTAATGAATTGGTTATTGATAACAAGATAAAGAAAGAGAACATTGTAATATATGTTCTAAGATATTCCGTCGTTAGAATGGGACTCATAAAGTTCCAGTTTCGATAAACCACGAGAATACAAAAACTCTGTGTGTATTATTGTTACCTCTGAACCCGATATTGAGGTTCTTTCTCTTAACCACGTTTTAGAGAGAATCCGTCAAGGTGGTGTGTAGACACAGTTGTTGTTTCGTTATACTAAGAAAGTGACACTTGTGGATGTAGAGGTCCCTAGTGTCCCGACATTATATGTGGAGGTCTAATGTTCATAAGGTTGATTCGGTAGAGGGCTAAGTTTGGAATCCAGTAATAAAATACAACTCGTGTGCTAAGTTACCTTTGGGAACCCTACTTGACCTCAAAAAAAGTTATTTGTTTGTTGTATCTGTGGGTAACGATAATAAAAAGAGAAACTTAAATTGTATGCATTTAATAGAGACATGCATATAAAAAGAATACTCTAATAAAAGATAATAATTTATTCATGCATATGCATAAAAGCATGCATATTCACGTATTCCCTTATGATATATAGTGATTGCATAATATGTGTGCTTTATTACATAAATAATTGTTTCTTCTTGTTTAGCACGTGTTCCTTATTGTTTAAATGATTGCTTAATTTATGAATATGTCATAATTGTATCCCTCTAAATTATTGCATGAATTCTATTTGTATTTCTTATGCTTATTTGTTTCATTAGAGAGATTCGTACACAGAATTCTTTAAATTTCTGACACCCATACTTTTACGTTTTTTGTAACCTCAGAGAATCAGTGAGGTGACTTGCTCATAAAAGAAGCTGCGAGGGGATTATGTGACTGCTTGACAGACTCTTTTGAATGCGTGGCTTTTTTCTTTTATTTTATTTTTATTTGATTTTTATGCACTCTGATATTTTGCTTTGTCGCATGACTATTATTTTAAAATTAATAAAGTTGGTTTCCTATGGTTTGAGCGATGAGTATAAGATCCCTTTGTAGTTTGTCGAGTTTCCTATTTGTGATGGAACAATAAAGGCCCCGGGTCTCTGAGAAGATTTCCACAATGGTTTTCAAAAAAATTACCGCATTTTTTCTTAGGTATGAGTTGAAGTCGTTACACAATTCCTATTATGTCGTTGCATAAAGTTTCACCTTTGCAAAACTTCAATTCAAGTTTAAACCATGCCTACCCTTACTCATGTTTGGTATCAATTTATCAAGCCACAACCAAAGGCACTGCCCATACACAACAGTGTTTCACTCATCACTTGCTTCATGCAACCATATCCTTCATGGTGATATTCAATCACATGAATAGAGAGAGAATGACAGAAAAAAGGTATGTTGCCATAGAAAGCCGAGATTCCTCACACAGGAATGGGCGCACCAAACTTCTCTTTATGTATTCGTTTAATACAAATATTAGGGTACCAAAATACCCTTTTACAACAAACCTAAAATACAACTTAGCCATTAATGAATATGTGGCATAATAAACATGGATTGGATCTGGATACTAGATCTAGACCCAAAATATGAAATACAACATATTGAAAGGTGGGTCAGTTATGAGAATTTCACCATGGATTTTCAGTTATTTTTATCACAGATTGAGAAAGAGACCGAGCCTAGACATTTTCATCAAGCCATTAATTCCAAAAAATGGATTCAAGCTATGAATGAAGAGATGGAAGCTTTATACCAGTGTCAAACATGGACAGTTGTCCCTCGACCTCCAGATAAAAATGTAATTGGGTCACGATGGGTCTACAAGATCAAATACAAACCGGATGGGAGTGTTGAACGATACAAAGCTCGTCTCTTAGCAAAGGGATTCACTCAAGAATTTGGACAAGACTATGATAAAACATTTACTCCAGTTGTGAAAATGGGCACAATTCGCATTGTTCATTGGCTGTGGATTATGGTTGGAGAATAAGTCAGCTAGATGTGAAGAATGCTTTTCTTCGTGGGAATTTGAAGGAAGGAGTATACATGGAACAACCGCCAGGATATACAAAGGGAGATTCAAAAGAGTATGTGTGCAGATTAAATCGAGCACTCTACGGACTGAAACAAGCTTCTCAAACATGGTTTGAGAGTTTCTCCCTAGAAATTCAAAAACATGGTTTTTATCGATCCCAATTAGATCACTCCCGATTTATTCTTCGAGGTAAGCAGTTTACTACCTTCTTGTTGATATATGTTGACGATATAATTATTACAGGAAGTAGTGAGAATCATGTTCAAGAAACTAAAGATCTTCCGAGTCATAGGTTCAAAATGGAAGATCTTGGGAACCTTCGGTACTTTCTTGGAGTAGAGGTGGATAATCAAGGAAATAAGCTTACCTTGACCCAACATAAATACACCCTGGATCTGTTAGAAAAGGGTGGAATGAAAGTTTGCAAGCCTCTTGCTACCCCTAGTGTGCTTAACAGAAACCAAGTGTGCAAGACGGAGACTTGTATCATGATCCCACCAAATATCGGAGTATAGTAGGAATGCGGCCCGATATTACATATTCAGTCAATCAAGTTTCTCAATTCATGCATGAGCCAAGGACGGGACACATGGATGCAGTAAAAAGGATATTGAGCTACTTGAAGAGCACTGTTGGAGATGGACTTTTATACACCAAAAGTAGATCCATGAATATTGCTCATGACATCATTGTTTATTCAAATACAGATTGGGTCGGGGATCCTGATGATCGAAAGTCAGTTTCAGGGTATGGCGTTTTCATTGGTGCCAATCTTGTTTCTTGTAGTAGTAGAAAACAGAAAGTAGTGGCTAGATCTAGTACAAAAGCATAATACAGGGCGATGGTTGCTGCTACAACAGAAGTAACATGGACTAGACATTTGTTGACAGAGCTCAAAGAGCCGATTGCGAGTTGTTCTCTCTTTTGTGACAACTAAAGTGCCATTCAAATATCTCTCAATCTCATTCATCATAGCAAGAACAAGCACATTGAGATTGATCAGCATTTTATCAAGCAGAAGATTGAAGAAAAAGAGATTTAGCCTAATTATGTTAGAACAGAAGACCAAGTGGTTGATTTGTTTACTAAAGGACTCACAAAGTGTCGTTTTTGATTCCTAAAGAGGAAGTTGACCATGATCCAAAATCATGCACAACTTGAGGGAGACGATTAGACAATGCATTGTTTCGTATTTAAGTTTGGATCCGGCTCTGGATCCAAACTATTTGTATGTACCATGCGCACATCATAATGGCATACTTGTAAATACTCTCAAAATCTGTATTAGGGCTTTGCCTATATATTAATGAAAAGGGGTCACGGTTTCACTCAATGAAAGTCGTGACTCATTGCAACCTCCTTCCCACCCCCCACACCCCTTCGCAGATTCTGGAGAAAGTTAATATAGGTAATATTTCACAACCTCCGTGTCCATTCTTTCCTTGACCTCCCTTTTACCGAAAATCATACTTTCCACGTCCTCTCCCATAAGCAACCCCTATGGCAAGCACATCTCATAGTGAACATGAGCCTCTTCAGAAAATCCCTTCAAGGTCATCTCATATTGAAAAAGTTTGGCATACAGATCTTCAAATGTAGGTAAATCTGGTAGGCACAATAAGTGTTAAAACATGTAATCCCATAGGCAGCTCATGTATCTCATATGTAATCTCATAGGTAGCTCATGTAATCCTTTGCAGTATTTTTCTTTTTTTTCAGTTAGTTTTTAGTTTGATTAGTTCTAGTTAAAACCCAACTAGAACTAACTTAAATCCCTATTTTAGGACTCTCATAAGCTTCACCTTTTTGACTAGTCAAAAAGGCCTTTTTGACCAAGTCAAAAAGGTGCAACTCCAAGGGAGCCGTTGGGCTCCCAACAGCTCTAATAGAGCAGTTGAGAGTCCAACTACTCCCTTGAGGCTCCTCTCATTCCCTCTATAAATATGGGGTTATTCCCCTTGTACAGATCATGCTCTTGAGTGTGAGATTTTATCCCAAGTTTAATAAAAGTTTATTTTTTCTATTTTTGCTGTGGATACCCTCTTTCGGGTACGGTGTATGTTTGGTGTTGATGCTCTCTTTGTAAACCATTGTGGTTCTTGTAATCTCATTGAGAGAACTTGTTGAGAGGTATTTTTTGTGGATTGCATTTTCTTACATGTTATAAGAGTTATTGGTGGATGTGCATTGGGAAGTGTGTCATTCAAGTATTTCTTCAAGAAAGTGAAGGCTTTTTGAAGAATTGATTGTGTGTAGCCGTGAAAAGCTTGGAAGGCTACCCATTCTTGTTTTCGTGGTAAAAATATTCATTTTTTCTTATTTGTTCATCTTCCCCTTTCCTTCTCAAGATTGTAAAATGGATGACAATGATAATGTTGTCATTAAGCCCATAAAATTAAATGATTCAAATTACGTAACATGGGTTTCTATCATGAAGCACCTCATTTGGGGAAAAGGCCTATGGGGCTTAGTTGATGAAACCGACGAGGAACCTCAACTAACTCTCACCAAAGAAGGAGGTAAAGAAGTACCTCTTTCGGAAGTTGAAAAAAATAAGGCTATCTCCACGTATGAGAAAAATTGGAAAAAATGGAGAATATGTCACGCCAAGATCATGTCTTGGCTAATCTCTAGTGTGGATATAAAGAAGTGTTCAAGTCTCGCAAAATTTGAACACGCCAATGATGCATGGGAGTATCTTAAGAGAATGTATTCTCTTAAGGACATTGCTCATATTTGTAACTTGCAAGAAAAAGTTCAGAATGTGGTTCAAGGGGAGAAGAGTATTAGGGAGTACTATAATAGCCTATCCGAGCTATGGGAAGAGTTGGCTCTTCTTGCATCAAAGTGGCATTGCCCACAAGATATTGAGCTTCACCAAAATTAAGTAAATGTGGAGCATTTCTTTCAATTTATCAATGGGTTGAGACCCGAATTTGAAACAACCAAGTCCGCTCTTCTACATCGAGAAAAGGTTCCCTCTATTGAAGATACAATTGAAGAGTTAAGTATGGAAGAAAATAGACTCAAGAAGCGAGTCGCCAAGAGTGATGATGATACAGTTCTAGTTGTATCAAGACCAGGCAATCACATTCGCACTTAAAAAGCGCCACATATTGGAAGGACAAATAATGAAAGACAAGACATCGATTTTGAAAGAAGAAAAGTTATTTGTTATTACTGTCATGAACCAAGACACGTTAAAACTTACTGTCCAAAGTTAAAAAACCTTATGAGAATAAGGTAGCTACTGTGGAATCAACGAAAGAATCAAATGAGATGTCCATTGGAAACATGTCTCTAACTCAGCTGGTAGAGGCACTACAACCTCTTCTCAAAGGAGCTTCTTCCTCTGCCGGAGCCAACGTTTCTTCTGTTCGCATCTCTGATCCAGGTAAACCTCTATGGCTTTTTTACTCTGGTGCTTCGTTTCACATGACACCAAACATAAAATTGCTTTCTCAATGTAATAACTCAAGTGGATCTAATGTTTTTACTGCGGATGTAACTCTTGAAATTAAAGAAATAGGGAATTTCGAAAATAGTTCTCAAAACTCAAAAGGATTTTGTGTTCCAAAAATTAGATATATTCCTAAACTAAATTTAAATCTTTTATCTGTATCTCAGCTAGCTGACCATGGGTGTAATCTTTCATTCTCTTCTCATGCTTGTCGAGTACAGGATCACCAGTCAGGGAAGCTGATTGGTGAAGGCCATAGAGGAGGACGATTGTACTACATGGATTTTTTGGAAATACTCAAAAATACATTATGCTGCAATGTTCAAAAATTAGGCTTGGATCTTTTGCAACAAAGATTTGGTCATCCTTGTATGTCCAAGCTTCAGTTCTTTCAAAACATGGAAAATTTTGTAATCTTGAAACTTTTAAATGTGAAAAATGTATTCTTGAAAAAATGAAAAAATTATCTTTTCATGAAAGAACCTTTGTCTCTACTCGACCACTTGAATTAATACATTCTGATGTTTGGGATCCTGCACCAGTTGTGTCAAAAGGTGGTTTTTTGTACTATGTAATTTTTGTAGATGACTTTACACGATATACTTGGATTTATTTTCTTAAGCATAAGTTTGAAGTGTTTTCATTTTTTCAAATATTTCACAATATGGTCAAAAACCAATTTAAAAACGATATTCCAATATTTCGTATTGATTTAGGGGGAGAATTATTTTCGACTGAATTTAAGGAATATTTGAACTCATATGGGATTTTACATCAAAATCTTGTCCCTATACTCCTCAACAAAACAGGTTAGCGGAAAGAAAGCACAGACACATTATAGAAACATCTAGAACTCTTCTCTTCACACGTCAAGTCCCTAAAGTCTTTAGGGTCGAAGCTATTTTAAATGTAGTTTATCTTATTAATAGAATGCCCTCATCTTCAATAAATAATATCTCTCCCAGTAAAAAACTTTATAAACAAACTCCAGATTATTCTAGACTAAGGGTATTTGGGTCCAAATGTTTTGTTTTTACAGATAAGAATGACAAATTTTCTCTTCGTGCTATTCTCTGTGCCTTTTAAGCATATGCTAGTCATCAAAAGGGCTACAGGTGTTTCAATCCTAAAAACAACAAATTATATGATTCAAGGAATGTGTCTTTTCTAGAAAATAAAAGTCTTTTTGAAAATATAAAGTCTACTGAAATAGATGAGTATTCCTCCTTGTTGGATTTAGTTCCAAAGAATAGTGAAAGAGAAATTGATCTGGATGATCAGACGGATATGATTGATTCTGATCTAATTAACGACAGTCAGGATTGTATTCAATACTCTAGGCGAGGAAACTTAGAAAGACAGTGTGCCCTAGACAAATACACAAGGGAACAAGAAGTTGCTTCTTCTAGAAATTCCACTAAGATCTCGAAAGTTCCTGAAAAGTTTGTCTTACGAGTCTTTTTCACCAAAACATCAAGCCTTTATTGCCTTAATTCATTCTTATGTAGAATCCCCCAGTTATGATATAGTCAAGGATCAACCAGAATGGGTCGAAGCTATGAAAGTCAAATTAGAAGCCTTAGAAAAGGAAAACACTTGGATCATTCAAGATCATCCTCCAAACAACAAGAAACCTATTGGTTGTCACTAGGTATACAAGGTGAAAACTAAGAGTGATGGCACTCTTGAAAGATTCAAGGCCAGATTAGTGGCAAAGGGTTATTCCCAAGAATATGGAATAGATTACGAAGAAACCTTTGCCCCAGTAGCTAGAATGACTACTGTTAGAATCCTAATAGCTCTAGCATCGATAAAAGGGTGGCATATTTTCCAAATGAATGTTAAAAATGTTTTTTCTAAATGAAAATTTAGCTGAAGAAGTATACATGGATCCACCACCAGGTTTGAATGTTCCCAAAGGGAAAACTCTTCGCCTAAACAAGGCTTTGTATGGTCTCAAACAAGCTCCAAAAGCTTGGTAAGACAAGTTTAGTAAGGTTATGCTTGATTTTAGTTTTCGTTTTTGTCTAACTGACACAGCTCTGTTTGTTAAGAATTCTAATGCAAGTATTATCATCCATCTACTCTATGTTGACGACATGATCATCACCGGAAGTGATAAACAGGGAGTTTATGATATTAAAAAATTTCTCAAAACACACTTTGAAATAAGTGATTTGGGTTTCTTGAAATACTTTCTTGGTATAGAAGTTGCATACTCACCTAGAGGATACTTGTTAACTCAATCTAAGTTTGCATTGGATATTGTTGCCAGGTCAGGCATTTCAGATGAAAGACGCATTGATACTCTTGAAATTATGAATGTCGAGATGAAGATTGATGATGGAGAACCACTTGAGAATCCAACTCCATATAGACAACTTGTTAGGGCTCCATCGTATATGTCCATCACAAGACCTGCCATTGCACATGTCATTCATACATCCAGTCAATTTCAGCATGCTAGAACTTATATTCATATGGGCGCAGTTTTGCGCATTATTAGATACATTAAAAATTCTAATTCTCGAGGTTTATTTTTATATGCTTCTCCTAATTTAGAATTGCTTGCTTATACTAATGCAGATTGGGGTGGTGATCCAAATGACCGTCACTCAACTACAGGTTTTTGTGTCTTCTTGGGAGAATCCTTGGTATCATGGCGATGCAAGAAACAACAAAAGGTCTCCCTCTCATCAACAGAAGCTGAATATAGGGCAATGGTCGCAACCACTATGGAATTAGTCTGGCTTCGACGTCTCCTTTCTGATATGGGAGTTGAAAGTTCAAAAGCATCAGATCTGTGTTGTAACAACAAGAGTTCTATCTACATTGCAAGCAATCGAACATTTCACGAACGCACCAAACATATAGAAATGGACTGTCATTATGTTCGAGAGGACTTTTTTTGTGCGGCACCATCAATCTTCCCTATGTTGCTTCAGAATATCAGTTGGCTGATTTCTTCACCAAGCCTCTCGCTGCTCCAAGATTTCACTTTCTCTTAGGCAAACTTTCGGTTATCCAACCGTAACTTTAAGGGGGAATGTTAAATATGTAATCACATATCTCATATGTAATCTCATTGGCAGCTCATGTATCTCATATATAATCTCATAGGTAGCTCGTGCAATCCCTTGCAGTATTTTTCTGTTTTTCCAGTTAGTTTTTAGTTTGATTAGTTCTAGTTAAAAGCCAACTAGAACTAACTTAAATCCCCATTTTAGGACTCTCATAGGCTTCACCTTTTTTACTAGTCAAAAAGGCCTTTTTGACCAAGTCAAAAAGGTGCAGCTCCAAGAGAGTCGTTGGGAGTCCAACTACTCCCTTGAGGCTCCTCTCATTAACTCTATAAATATGGGGTTATTCCCCTTGTACATATCAGGCTCTTGAGTGTGGGATTTTATCCCAAGTTTAATAAAAGTTTTTTTTTTCTATTTTTGTTATGGATACCCTCTTTCGGGTATGGTGTATGTTTGGTGTTGATGCTCTCTTTGTGAACCATTGCGGTTCTTGTAATCTCATTGAGAGAACTTGTTGAGCGGTATTTTTTTGTGGATTGCATTTTCTTACAATAAGTAGCAATCATGTGATAATCGGGCCTCAGTCTGCTCAAAGTTTGTTGCACCATATCTTTGTCACTTATTGCATAGCCCACGATGGCTACTTGATCTGCTATGTCACATGGGTGCAGGGGTGCGGCACTTTCAAAAAACTTTGGTGCGAGGATGCGGCAATATATATATATATATATATATATATATATATATATATATATTTTAAGTTTTAACAGTGAACAACATTAACACTAATGAAATAAAAAACAATTCATAATAGAGTACCATCAATTCATCATCATGCATGCAATAAATCAAATCAACAATCTATAATTTTATTCTACATAAAAACCAACATCACAATTATAAAAACAATCAAACAAGTAAAGCAGAAAAGAAGAAAATTATATAGTATACTAACAAAAGAAACAAAAAATGCATAATTACATACCAAAAGTATATCTTAGACAACATATATGACGATGAGGTAATGGATCCTAATAATTTTCTGCTTTATCATCAAATGCATCGGTAGAAGGAAGACTGAGCCCAGATAAATCAATGTTTGTAATGTTTAAATCATGCTCTCTCTTTAAGTCACACTCTTCTTGGTTTACATCTCAAAATTTGAATGATCCTTGTATGCATTACAAACCCACTTTGAAAAAGTTAAATACAAGTATATTTAAATGAAAAAAACTAAGAAATAGTTAAATTACTAAGAGAGCAAATTAGTACTCGTATTTATCATTGGTTCGCAAAATTAGTCGAAGATTTGAATGAACATATACTAAATCCTCTGCATGCTTAATGGTGAGTTTGTTTATCTTCATGTTGTGGATTTAAGAATATGCACTCCAATTTCTTTCACAACATGAACTAGCAGGCTGGGATAGCAATTTCAATGCAAGACATTGGAGAAGAGGTGTTCCTGATCCAAATGTTGACCACCATGTAATAGGATCTATATTATCCTCCTCTCTTGCGAGTAATGCATGTCCATATAATCTCGAAGATGCAAATTTTTCAAACTCTTATGTGATTTGATTTAGAATATGTGATTATGGATAACTCTTGTCATACACATATTTTTTTGCCTTGATAACACTAGGTCTAAATTTTGAGGAACACGACCAATACCACATTCCTGCCACTTTTTTGCATACTATTTTATATTAAGACAATGTGTCATGTAATGCAAAGGAGTGTTGTTCTTATCCCATCTTCTGACTAAAACTGAAAGAATATGGTTAAAAATTTTTGAATCATCCAACACAGGATTTTTTCCTTTGTTGAGACTAAAAGGTTTTTAGTTAAAAGTTTTTTCTAAACTAGAGGCTATTTGAATTTTAATGTTTAATGAGGGACTTGAGTGTAATTTCTTTCTTTGGACTCTCTCTATTTAATATAGATATTAGCCCTAATCTAAAGTAATGTGTTCTCTCATTTCTATACAGTCGTCTCTCTCTCTCTCTCTCTCTCTCTCTCTCTCTCTCTCTCTCTCTCTCTCTCTCTCTCTCTCTCTCTCTCTCTGTTTGTTTTCAGATCTTCTACATGGTATCAGAGCGGTAGATCTCGGGAGCGTGATCAATCTACACTTACGAAAAAAAACCAAATAAAACAGAAAGGGTTGGAAACAGGTGTGCTGCTCTTCTTTTTTTATCTGATGACAGATCTGCGACACGATGATTGCGTGTCATTAAGATCTGGATATGACAAGTTTTTTTTTTGTTGCTCGAAGAAAAAAAAACGAAATCTTCTGGCTGTCGTGATTTATATAGGAGCAGCTATCGTGATTTCTATGTTTCTGCGTGTGCATGTTATCTTGGGTCGTGAATCTGGGTGCCGAGTTCTCTTTAAAATATATTTGGGTGTTTGATTTCAGACGTGATTCCCTACTGTGTCGTGAAATTTTTTTTGGCCGTAACATGTTGTCGTTGGTCGTGAATCTAGGTGTTGAGTTCTTCTCTGATCTTATTTGGTTGTTTATTTTCAGAATATGAATATCAGCAGTCGTGATTCCTACTATGTCGTGAAATTTTTTTTTTTCAGTCGTAACATGAGTGTTGTGAAAACAGAATGTTAATATCATTTTTTGTTCGTGGATGCAGCAGGTTGTATCGTGAATTTTTTTTTTCAGTCGTAACATGAGTGCTGTGAAAACAGAATATTAATGTCAATTTTTTTTGTTCGTGGAAGCAGCAGGCGTGATTCCATGTTGTGTGGAAACATAGGTTGTTTGTGGGAAGCTTTTAATTAGTGCAGTTGCTGGTCGTAGTATTGGCTGATGCGTGATTGTACCACACACTATTGTCTGGGTCACTTGGCGCCTGTCAAGATTTCATTTCTGGTGTGGCAGCCTGTGTAGTCGTGGACTTGCATGACGTGTGATTATAACACATGTTGTTCACGTGAGTAAGTCTGATTTTTTTTTGCAACTGAAATAGGATTCAATATTCAGTATAGGTGAAACTTCTAAATGTGATTCCAAAATTGAACATATTGGGGAGTATAAGGCTTTTGCAAATCCCTTCTCGTATGGTTCCTCTGTAAGGTTGAACGAAACTAACTATGTCAGGTGGTCCAGAACTTTTATGATGTCGGTATCTGGACATCGTAGAAAACATATTTTTTTGGAAGATGAACCTAATGAAAAGGTTGGAAAATATGTTACTTGGGACGAAAATAATGACATAGTTATGTCATGGATCATGAATAGTGTCGAACCCTATATTGCAGATGGTTTAATTTACTATCATACAGCCAAAGAGATGTGGGATAATCTTCGAGATAAGTACTCACAAGAGACTAATGTGAGTCGTATCCTGCAAGTCGAACAGGAGATATATAATTTGCAGCAGGGAGATCAGACCTTGGCCCAGTACTATGCCTCTGTCAAAGCTGCGTTTGAAAGACTCAATGCTCAAAGGCCTCTTTGTTGTTCGAAGCAAAAGGATCATCAAGAACAGACTATGGTTGCTCGGTTTCTTACAACTTTATCTTCAGAATTCTGTGTTGCAAAAGTCCAAATGTTGACTAGATCAGATGTTCCTACTCATGCTTGCTCAATTGACATGCTTCACACTGAAATGACGTAGTTGAAGGAATTTGAGAAAAGACAGCACGAAGCTTTGACAATGAAGGATGACCAAGACGACGATGCCACTGAACAGGACTGGAGTGTTCCACTGCAGCATAAACATTACCCACTAGATGATGTAGGTAGTAGACTCTATTTTCTTCATAGCCTCCACCAATCTTCTTCCTTGTCAGCAAATCCTGAAAAAGACAACCCATCGAATCAAATATTACTCTACAGTTTAGTTCTTTTGTAAGGCAACTAACAGAGAGTAAACTTTGAGGAAAGTTAGGAGCATGAAGAACATTTTTCAACTGTAAGGTGGAGGATATAGAAATATTTCCCTGACCGACAACCGGTGAGGAATATGAGACTCCTCAATGAACAATAATATCCTTTAGATCTCAAAAGACAAGCGAATTTCCACACAAGTGTCTGGATGCACCAGAGTCAATAATCCACTTACTATCATTCAGATGAAGATGATTCCCTGTTGAGTAGGCAACACCAGCTACAGGAGAGGAGCTCGAAGGGCGAAGAGCTATCAGCTCATCATATTCTGCTCGACTGAGGGTGATACTGTCACTTGCAGAGGTATTCTCATGTGCATTTGTTACCTCTAGTGTAGTAACATTTGCTTTTGGAGCATTTGACTTTGATAAAGAAAAAGAAGGTTGGTGATGCTTATCCCAGCAGCGATCTTCTAAATGTCTAGATTTTCCACAGAATATACATTGAAGTTTTCCTCTGCCTCTTATACCTCTACCACGACCTCGTCCTTTGATATTCTGAATATTTCCACGTCCATAACCAGATGAGACAGCGAGAGCAGATGATTGGGACACAGGATGAGATTGTGGAAGAGAGATCGCAAGTCTACTCAGACGATTGTATGCATCAGCAAGAGTAGGTACATCGGATCCAGTCAGCATTTGGACTTTTGCAACAGAGAATTCGGAAGATAAACCATTGAGAAACCGAGCAACCACAGTCTGTTCTTGATGATCCTTGTGTTTCGAACAACAAAGAGGTCTGTGAGCATTGAGTCTTTCAAACGCAGCTTTGACGGAGGCATAGTATTGGGCCAAGGTTTGATCTCCCTACTATAAATTATATATTTCCTATTCAACTTGCAAGATACAACTCACATTAGTCTCTTGTGAGTACGTATCTCAGAAGATTGTCCCACATCTGTTTGGTTGTATTATAGTAAATTAGACCATCTGCAATATGAGGTTCGACACTATTTATGATCCATGACATAACAATGTCATTATCTTCGTCCCAAGTAATATATTTTATCACCTTTTCATTTGGTTCATTTTGCAACAAAATATATTTTCTACGATGTCCAGATACCGACATCATAAACGTTCTGGACCACCTGGCATAGTTTGTTTCATTCAATCTCACAAAAGAACCATACGCAAAGGGGTTTGCAAATGCCTTATATTCCCCAATATTCTCATTTTTGGAATCAAATTTCGAAACATCACCCATAATGAATAATACTTAACAGGGAATGAGATATTTGATGCTAAAACTGTTGCACAAGGAAACAGATTCATTCTCTTAATCACTTATGATAAAAAAAATTTAATGTTCATCAACCACAAGCCAACTAACACAGGAGCAACATATTTCATAATCTTGTGTCAGTCAATTTCCACGACCACCCAAAGTTGTTCAACCCACATCAGGGATAAAATCACGTCAGCAAAGAAAAATAGTGTATTTCACCCTCATACGACAGCTTCTTTCACAACTACACAGGGCTATTTAACCCAAAACAGATATCAGATCAGGCAATGAGAT